>NW_021636962.1:0-241929 GCF_004799145.2 Neltuma alba | reverse complement strand
TACATTGAGAATTTTGATCTTTGTGATTTATCAATAAATAAAATTAATAATTATTGATGCCAAAATCATTATTGAAATTCATCTGAGATATTAGGAGTTAAATGAGAAAAAAAAGATCAATAAATTAAGAAAGTGGTGGTAATTAGGGGATAGAAATTTCCTAAAAAGTACCAAACTTATGGCACATAAAATAATGAGGAATTGTTAGAATTTAAACCTGAGATTTTGCAGGCTAAAAGATCTCTTTTTAACTTTAAAATGAGTGGTAATTCATTAAATTTGGAATTGTGTGCTAAGAGTTATGGCCTTCCAAAATTGGGCAAAAATACTAGAAACTTGAAAATTTACCAAATGAACAGTACCCTTTGACAAAGTTCCTAAAATTATTCTAGATGGAATTGAACCTAAGGAGTATTTTTCCCTATAGAACTTTTAACAAGCTTCGTGTAAAAATTAGAACCATCTCGTTTCGATTTTTCTAGAATTAGTTATGAATTTTCAAAATTACCCATTTTTGGATGCATAATATACGGACAGGATGAATAGTAAAATTCTGAAATTGAAATTTTTCATTCAGAAATGTTACAAGATGACTCATAAGGGTTCCAATTGACATATAATGGGTTGTAAAGAGAGGTGTGACACATTGAGCACCAAGTCTTATTATTTCTGATGTGCTAACTAGCACTTTAATTTTTTTAGTGGTGCAATTTTACCATGAGCATTTTAATTTGGTGCAATCTCACTCGTTCTTTATTTAAAATTACCATTTTCTTTTCACTTATCTTACAGTTAAAATTAACAATTTTGTCTCCTTTTATCAAATCATTAACAACTTTCATACAAAGTAATCAAATTATAATCACATCTAAAAACTGGGGAAAAAAAACAATGGGTGAAATTACACTAAATTTAACAGAACAAGGGTAAAATTACACTACTAAAAGGATTAAGGTACTGGGTGCATATGAGAAATTAGATTAGGGTGTTGAGTGCACTTTTATGCTTTTATAAATTTTTTTCAATCTTTGAATTTTAACAGAGTTAGTCTCAAATGACCACTGGCCATTTGGCCGAGTGGTATGTGTGTGTGTCGGGTGTGGCATGGCGAGGGGATCCTGCCCCTTGTAACCAAAACAAAGAGTTAGTCTCAAATGATGATTCTTTTATGGCTATCATTATAATTTTTTAAAATTAAACTTAATTTTAAGTACTTAAGAATGTTTTGTTAACATTTAAAATTTTAAACCTAAAATATTTCTTTCCAATTGGAGGGAGGGCGGGGCAAGAGTGTGTGCATACCTGTTGACACATGGAGAAGAGCTTGTAAATTAGGACAACTCTTTGCAAAGTTTAAAACATGTAAAGCGCCTATTGCGTTGAATTTCATTGCAGCATCAAATCTGCATTAATTAGACATTTAAATATTTGCCAAATCATTCTAAGCAAACTGATAAAGTGCATATTTTATAGTTGGGTAGGCAGAGATTTTAGATCGTATTTGATTAAATTAATTCATATTTTAGATCTATTTTAGATCTATATTTTGGATGCTCAAAAGTTTAAAATCATAACAATTTTGTCTGTTACCATTAAAAATTAACATTGACTGTTAATATTTTCAACGGTAGGAGGAAATTTTGCTATCATTTTAAATTTTCAAAACAAATTTGGACATAAAAAAAAATTCCAAATGCTCAGCATTGCTGAGTGAAAACTTTTTTGCATTCTAATTCAAATAAAAATTAACAAATTATAGGGTAAATCTTGAATCACAGCGCTTCAATTAGTTATGTTCTTAAATTAAATTGTGATTGCTTTTCTTATTTTCAACATTTTCTATGCATATAATCAAATAATTTATTTTGTCTCTTTTTTTAAATAATTAACGATACTCCCTCTGGTCCATAATATAATATGTTTGTTAGAAAAAAATTGTGGTCCAAAATATAAGATGTTGTTAGGATAATTAAAGTGATTTTTTTTCACTTTTGCCCCTATCAAATATAGGAGAGAGAGGAGAGAGATGAGAGAAATAAAAGTGTAATATTAAAGGCAACTTTATCATTTTTTTAGGGGTAAAATAGGAAAAATTTATCATTTTAGGATAAATTTAATGTCTAAACTTCTATTTCTTGGTATGTAAAAAAGTTAATAAACTTTTTATATTATAAACCGGATGGAGCATGAATTAGTAAAAGTGCAACTTCCCTGTAGGTACTACTATCCCAAAATACTAGATATTATTCTTCTATCCTAACCTGTACTTTTCATGAGCCATCACAAATATATATCAATTGGTGAGTTTTGTCATATATCCGACCCTCCCAAGTAAAGGCCAAACATGAGAATAAAGGTTTAAGGGCCAAATAAAAAGGTATAAATAGAATCAAAACATCGTATTACTTCGGACTT
The DNA here is from genome assembly GCF_004799145.2 of Neltuma alba. Taxonomy (NCBI): domain Eukaryota; kingdom Viridiplantae; phylum Streptophyta; class Magnoliopsida; order Fabales; family Fabaceae; genus Neltuma; species Neltuma alba. The sequence continues at coordinate 239,514 of NW_021636962.1, read as the reverse complement.
CCATGTCGGATTAGTGCAAAAACGTGATTTTAAAAAATGACGACTAGAGAGGGCAAATTTAAAAGATATGTCCAGAATTTTAGGAAAAATATACAAGGACCCGAGAAGGTAGAGAATAATATTCAGATCATATTTTAGGCTTAGTTCAGGTAAAAATAAGAGATTACCTCGAAAAGAAAATTTATTTAATTTATAGAATTTTAGTTAATTAAAGGATAATTAGCAATATGTAACCATGAAAAATACGACAAGGCCTCAAATAATTGAAAAAATTAAGAAAATTGTTTTATAATTAATGTGAATTAATAAAAATGGTTTCATTCCCTTCAAATGAACATTTTGTTTAAAGAATATTTTATGTGATTTTACCTAAAAATGGGGCAATGTCCCGAAAAATGAAAAAAAAAAAAAACTTAGAGATCAAGTTTTGGTTTGAAAAAAAAATTTGAGACCTCATAATTAGTGTGAATTTTTTATGGCATTACATGGGTTGTATGTCAAGAATCATTCAAAAAGCATTTTAGAGGGTTAACACTGATTTCTTGTTCTTTTTTTTTTTTTGAAAAATTAAAGCCAGAAGCCATACACTACAAAAAAAATTGACTTTCAGCGGCGACAAAAAATCGCCGCTGAAAGTTTTCAGTGGCAACTTGTCGCCGCTAAAAAGTCGTTGCTGTAGCAGCCGTGGCTGAAAACTTTTAGCGGCGACTAAAAAGGTCGCTGCTGAAATACACTTTCAGTGGTGACTTTTAGAAGTTTCGACGGCAACATTTGTCGCCACTGAAAGACACTTTTGGTGGCAACATTTGTCGCTGCTGAAAACACTTTCGGCGGCGACAAAAATGTTGTCGCTGAAAGACACTTTCAGGATGTTCAAGTTGCCGCTGAAAGTAATGCCTAAGAATTGGCTTTACCAATGCCACGTCATCACCGCCAGCCACCATGTCATCACTAACCACCTCCACGTCATTGCCACATCACTCCTCCCCGCCACGTCATCATCCAAATATTTTCACCTTAAATGTGTCTTCTTCAAGGTTTAAACTTGTGATCACCTCCTTTCGTGTCCAATCTTCTTGCTGCAGAGCCAGATTGAATTTGTTTATTAATATTGTAAAATAAAATATATATTATTATATTACACTTTCAGCGGTGACATTATAAAACTGTTACTGAAAGTCAGACCTTCAGCAGCGACACTGATAGTCACCGCTGAAAGTAGACTTTCAGCGGTGACCATAGAATGCCGCTGTTGAAAGTGAACCCAATGATTCTCAAAGGTATATTTTCAGCGCTGACAAAAAAAGTCACCGTTGAAAGTCCACTTTTAGCGGCGATATTTTTGTTGTCGTTGAAAATGTTAGTTTCAGTAGCGAACTTTTAGCAGCGATAAAAAAAGTCACTGCTAAAAGTTCACTTTCAGCGGAGACAAAAAAAGTCGCAAACTTTCAGCGGCAACAAAAAACGTCGCCGCTAAAAGTTCACTTTCAGCGGCGACAAAAAAAGTCGCCGTTGAAAGTCGTCACCTAAAGTCTTTTTTTTTTTGTAGTGATAATCACTAGGTTGGGAAATGACTTTCAAAGAACTAAAGCCCCGAAAAAGCTCCTAAATGACGTGAAGAGGGATGAAGGGTGAAGGAAGAGATTTCCACAGCATGTTAATTATGGGAGCATTAGAATAATATTTATGTTGGAAAGGTCGATTTGAAAAATTGTTAAATTGAGTTTATAGATGAAAAGAAGACCACCATTTAAGCTCCTAGGTCTATGGTCTCTTTTTTTTTGGGGGGGGGCGCCAAGAGGGTGAGACGAAGGAGAAGAAGGATAGAACAAAAGAAAGAAAGGAGGAGGAAGAACAACCAAAAATTAGGTAAGTTTGTGATCAAACTTCATATCTACCTTTAGATCCTGAGCTTAAAGCTTCCTACACTCTCTAAATCTCTCTTGATTGTGTGTTTATCAAGAGAGAAAGTTGGAATCTTCCGTTTGGTATGGGGAATTGGAGAGAAACGGAGGAGAGGAAAAATTTTAATGATTTCGTTTTAAAAAATTAGAGAAGTGGGGTTAAAAGCTTTTGATTAATCTTGCTTATTCTTTTATCTTACATATTCTCTTTATTGAAATTTCATAACCTCACTTTTCTAATTTTTTAAATCTAGCTTACTAACAATTTTTCTCTTCTCTCATCGCCTCTAATTCCCTCATACTAAACATAGTTAAGGATTCCAAGAGGAGGACTCATCAAGAAAGCAAACTTGGACTACGTGAGGTGATGAAACTATTGTTGTTAGTGAAGATGTTGATGATGTTATTGATGGTTAGTTGAGTTGTTTTTCACCTTTTTGTAATTTGAAAAGGATGGAAAATAAGGGAAAATGCTTTTCTAGAAAATATGAAGAGGACGATTTAAAGCTAAATTAAAGTTGAGAAAGTAATAAATTGAAGGTATGAAATCAAGAAATTGATGGAATGGAAGTTGTAAAAATCACATTGTTCCCGTTGAATGAGTGCCTTAATTAGCCTTGACTAGCTAGGGTCTGTCCTACAGATGGATTTTAATTTGTAAATTTTCATGCTTATTCCAAAGAGTTTTAAATGAAAAATAAGTTTGGAAGCATTAAAACTTAAATTGGAATTTCTGACCTATTTTATATGAAGTAAGGAGTTTGATTTTGATCAATTTGAGTTTGAAAGTGGATTCTAAATGCAAAATTATGGGGGAGAAGCATGAGCAATTAATTTGAAAGCAAGTAGATTACCAGTCCAAAAAGTAGGATTTAAGGAATCAAAGTAAGGGAAGTTATATTTATGTGGAAAAAGGTATCATAAGCTTCACAGTTATTGTCTTTCGTTACTTACCTTCCATCAAACATAGTAGTCGCAGCCGAGCTCACTATAAAGTCTATTTCTTCCATAATTTTCCTTCCAATATTTTCATCATTAAGTCCCAAGTTCACAAGCGAAACATCACCAGCAATGGCTTCCACCTTCTCTGATATGAAAGAATCAAAATCTGCACCCATCTTATCTCGAAGAACCTTGAACAGGTCCTTCCCCATAATCTAGCCATATTAAATATAAGAAGGAAAAAAGAAATCATTTTAACTAGATATGTCTGTAATTTATAATAAATTGAAGGATGAATTAGCCATTAAGTTAAGGAATTTATGTACGTCATCATGCAAGCGCTTTGCAGCTGCATCAGAGTCAGAAACTCTTAGAAGAAGATACAATTTCTTCAAATCGGGTTGAGTCCTTAATAACTTCTCCACAAAAACTGCAAAGGAAATTAGGCGTTCGAATCAAGAAAGGAAAGATCTAGTAATTGCTTGGTGACTCATAAGAGAAGAACTCTTTATTTATTGCATAGTGCGCAAGGATAAAAATACCTTCGTGGAATAGTAGTATTACGTGAAGAAAAGCTTAATATGAGAGATAAGAAGGAATAACGTGTTATACCAGTATTTAGGATCCAACCAAAATCCTTAAATGGATTTTATATTTATGATAAGAGAGAATAATTGCCTAGCTTCACCGTTGGACATTAGGCATTAGCTATAATAGAGTTAGATAACTTGGTAACTAATAATGATTTTGCTCAGAAATCGATGCATGTTAGCATATACTCATTCCAGTCTTTTTTAGAAAAAAGATATTTAGAGAATTTTTAAAAAATATTATATTAAATAATTTAACTAACATTTATAATCTATTCAAATTAATTAATTAGATCTTACATTAAAAACCAGAGGAATATTAAAGGAATCGGATTAGTGATCTCCCCTTCCCTCCTTTTCCTTTTATTTTACCAGAAACACTCCTCTTTTTCAAACTACTCACACGCACATATAGGATTATCGATGGGAGAATTTGCAACACGTGCATTATGTAGAAGCTCTCATTAATGCCCTCCCTTTTCTTCTTTAATGCCCTCCCTCTATTTTTCGGCCTCTCTTGCTCATAGCCTGAACAACAAATCATCGAGCCCTCACTCACATCAAATCATTCTTTTCGTCTTTTTTTTTTAATAGGATTTTTCATACTCTCTACTCTTGAAAACTTCTTAACGTCAGTTTCTTATCATGATTTTGCAGGAGTTATTTTTCATAGTAAGGATATTTTTTCATTTCCCTCTCCATTTTCCTTCTCTTCTTCCTCTCCTTTCTTCTTTCCCATGGCTCTCATGTTTTCTAGGCCACTAAAAAAGTGACCCAGATAACCAAGACAATAGAGAAGGTTACCTGAGTTACTCTTGGGTTGCATCAGTTTTGTACCGGGTCTATTTACCGGATCAAACAAATGGCGGGGTCACCGATTTCCAAACCAACCCTGCCTAGCTCATTTTCTAACAAACATTCACCTCAAAGTTTGTTAAATCTATATTAGTATTAGATATTTCTCTAACCTTTAATATAAGAGCTACTCCTTACTGTTTATAATATAAGAAATTGGTTAACTTTTCTCATATATCAAGAAATGGAAGTTTAGTCATTAAATTTGTTCTAAAATGATAGAGTTGTTCTATTTTACCCCAAAAAATGATGAAATTGCATTTAATGTTATACTTTTATTATTTCTTATCTCTCTCCTCTCTCCCGTATATTTAACAAGGGTAAAAGTGGAAAATCACATTAATTATGCTGACAATGCCTTATATTTTGAATCACAATTTTCTTCTAACCAATGTCTTATATTATGAACCAGATGGAGTAATTAATTAATTTAAGTAGATTAATGAAGCTAAATGAGTTATACTTAATTCTAATATGATATGATTTTTCTAAAATACTCATATATGCAATATTATTATCCATCAATTTATAAATTAAATAAATTATTTGGGGGAAAATGACAGACCTAAGAGAGAAAATAAATTAAGGCTTTATATTTATAACTAAAATTAACTCTATAATTAGCTCTCATATTTAGCATCCTACTTATCACATGTATTTTTTTCTTCCTTATTTTGTTCCATTCAGTTTGTTTTCCCTTTTTAATTTCCAGTTTATCCTACCTTTCATCTTTTTTTTATTCAGATTTTCTCTCACCTTCTTCATCTTATTTTGTGAGACTTTTTATTGTACGTTAATTAACTACCCCCTACATTACACCTCAATAATATCATTTTTATTTTTTTTCAAAAAATAAATTCGGTATATGTTTGTAATTGCATTAATATACAACAAAATTGAGTAGATTAGAAATTTACCTGCACTTTTTACAAGTCTTCGTGCGACAATAGATAATTCACTTTAGTTTTCTTTTAAAACTGTCACATCCCGAGAATTTTTACTTGAATATACAGAATCAAAAATTGGGATGAGAACTAATATAAAAATTAGACGAGGAGACGAAACTACCTTTGATGTGAAACCCCGATATGGTCCGGGCTGGCATTTTCATAATTATTGATCTAGGAATGACAAAATAGGAAACTTGGAGAAAAATTCCTAAAAATTGGTAAAAGTATAAATTAGAGGTTTTAAAAACTCTATAGAGGCCCCAAAGGTGGGATTATTATGAAAATAAATTATTATGGAATTTCCCGTAAACGGAGATTTTTCGGAAAAATATTGGGAAATCAGAGGAAAATAATTATTTTAATTAGTGCAGGCCTCAATAATTTTGGAAAAAATATGAAAAAATTATATAAATATTTATTTGAATTTTCAAAAATTTTTTTAGGCCTTGAAAGTCTAGGAATCAATTTTAGAAAATTTATTTTCCTACAGTAACACCAATAAAGGCCTAATAAGAGAAAATCCAAATAAATACCTAGAGGTGACAAAAAATTCTTAAAATTTTTATATCATGTTCTCATATTAAAAGGTGAATTATCATGGATAGAAATAAATTTTTAGAGTTATGAAAAAATTATGAAATGTTACTAGTGAATAGTAACTGATAAAGTGTGGAATGGTTTGGGATTTTGAGTTGGTTTGTGACCATAATTTTGGACTAGCCTAGACCATTTTTGGGGCCCACATTGAGCCCAATAAGGGCCCAAATTTGTGCAGCTTCTGGACAGCTCCATATTTAATTAAATAAAATGTAAAATTAAGAGATAAATCTTGGAAAATTCTAGAGTTGGGACAATGGTTAAATCTGAAACTTTGAGACACTTGGTGGCTGCCAACACACTTCATTTCCTGCCACCTTGGATGTCCAAATTGAGAGAAGAATGGCAGATTTCATTTTCTATAAAATACCCCCTCCTAAAATACAAAAAAATGTTGGAAAAATAGAAAAACAAGTGCAGCTTTTGTCACTTTGGTTCCAGCTCTAATCAACCAAAAATCTTGAGGTATTTGGGCAAGGAATCACTTAACTTACATCAAGAAAACATCAAGGTATTCTTAAGCCTCCTTATCCCCAAGTTTTACACTATTTTAGTAAGGGTTTTGGCTTGCAAAATCAAGTGTATATGCTGCCAAATTTCAGTTTGATCATGGAAGGTTTAGGGAATGATAGAAACCCTAAATACCAAGTAAAATAAGCAAGGTTAAGTGGTGTATGGATTGATTTTTGGAAGAAAAACAAGTTAGGGATTTAGAGGAGCAATTTGGCCAGCTACTGTTCATGTTGAAGGAAATTGTTTTTCATTGATTTGATGATTCCAATGGATTTAAAACATATTTTTGTGTAAGGATATACTATTGGGAAGTGTTTAAAATCATTATAATCAAAAATGAAATTTTTGAAAGATTATACCCCTATTCGGCCAAGACGAATTCATGGGGAACAAGTTTGATTTTCAAAAGTCTGATTCCATATTTAAATTCCTTATAAAAAATTGTGTAGGAATGAGTTATTGATTCTAAAGGAAGAATTATTTTGTTAAAAATCAAAGAAAAAGGGGGGAAATTATTAAGTTAAAGATAAAGTGTTATATTTAAGTGGTTTGGCTATTAATGTGGGTTATGTTTATGCTTGATTTAATAGGCTTTGGGAGGAGGAGTTAAGGAGGATCATTGTCCCTTGAGGAGACCAAATTAATCAAGTGATAAAAAGGTAGCTTTGTATTATAATTTGATTGTATATCTTGCTTGTTTAATGTGATTTGTTATTTTCTTGGATTGAGGAAGTTGTATTGTGATTTTGGTTGGTTGGATACCCTTGGTTTATGCTTTGGCCAAATGCATTGAATTGTGTTAATATGAAAGTGTGAATGTTCCTCTCCTAGCATATTGTGGATGTGATTTTATGTGACTTGAGGATGTCTTGGAGTTCTATAACATGTCATATTATAACTTGCTTGATTTGCATGATAATTGTAATTCAAATGCTATTGAGATTTCTTTGAAATCTCACTCCTCCTATGTTAATTTATGTACCAAATAGGGGATGTTTCATCCAATCGCATGACATTGTGAAATGTGAAAATACCCTTAGCTTTTTTTCGGAAAGGGGTTTGTGATCAATCCAAGTCAAAAGCAAGGCACTTGTCTCCTCCTAGATAATATCATGTTAGGTAGGGTGAACCTACAACAGACTCTCAAACGTTTGCTTAGACACCCCCCCAACTCCAGGATGTTTTCCCAAGCATCAGAACGGGAAATCTAAACCCTTTTCTTTTGAATGAAAGGGTGTGGTTCTTATCGCTAAACTGACCAACAATGGGTAAAATATTATTAAAACTTGGAATAAAGAAGAGAGCTAGAAAATCCCAAAAAGAAAATTGAAGTGAGACGAGGTGAGAGTGATTCTGGACAAGGAGGGAGTATCCAATGGACAAAAGTTGACGCATCAAATGTTTCTTTTCTTTTATTCTTTTACATTTCAGTTAATTTATTTTTTATATAATCTCTTCTATACTTATACTCCTCCTGTCTATTTTAAATGTAAGATTTTCATTAATTTTAGTTGTCATATTTATCATTTTTTAAACTAATTTTTCTAGCTTATAAATTGATGTATAATATAATGTATGCAGGAATATTTTAGGGAGATCATGTCGCATTTGTTAAAATCAAATAATTTCTTTTGCTTTCTTAATCAATCCACCCAAATTAGTGGTTTTGAATGGTGGTAGAATTCTTCAAAATCATCTTTTCGTGATTTGCAAGATAAGTTTTTAAAAGAAGTTTTGTCTCAATTTATGTGAATATACTTATAATTGCTTATATTAAGCAGTTCCAAACAAACTCTTACATTAAAGATAAGAGAAGTAATTTTTTCCAAGACTCTTCTAAAATTTATAGATCTAGGTTAAGTTTGTGTAATTAATCAAATTTTCAAAATTTTTAAATAATTATAATATGATAATTTGAAAACATTACTTTTATTTAATCTAATCTCACCTTGTTAATTTTCTCATTTTCTAAAAGTTATGGTTTATTATGCTTTTTGGTGAATTTAGGAGTGTTGATAAACATTTAACAAGTACTCATGAGTAAAATAACAAGAATTGATAAGAAAATTTACAAATCTTGATTGTCATTATAGTATGTTTTAATATATACATAGTAAAAAATGTGGATGAATAGATTAATTAAAAGCGACGCGAAAAAGCTTCCTTTTTTTTTTTTTATAGTTGCAATCCTAAATTTTTAAAAATAGATGAATGGATAAAATTAAAAAGCTCCTAATGTAATTTTGAGGCCAGAGATAGTTGGTTAAGAAATAAAAGACTCAAAGGTAAATTGATTATTCAAATACCGTATTTATGGGGGAAATTGAAGGTGATGAGGGGAAAATAATTAGTAAAATTATTTAAGACCTAAAAACACTGAGGAAACAACATGAGATATTATTTTTGAGATTTAGAATATTTATGAAAATGTCTAGTTTCTCAAAAGTGACCTAAATAATTTTAAAGTTAATTTAAAGGAATTAAGAGCCTATTTTCCTGAAAAATTGGAAAAAAATAGTTAGAGGATGAATTTTAGCTCCAAAATTTTATAAAATAAAGAAGTTAATTTGTAAATAAAATATTATAAAGTAATAAGGATTAATTTTTAAATTTATCTATTAGTTTTAGTACAGATAAATAGAGGTAAAACGATAAATTTACTACTCCAATTAAAAAAGTAAATTTGGACTAAAAGGAGGCTCAATTCTTGAAGCCCAGAGCGTGCTGGCCATTGCCAAGGGATCACATGAGGTTGATTGCCAAGCCAATGGGCCAATGCGATGGCAAAAGTAAAGCTCATGAATGAGCTCTTTTAAGTGGAATTTCCCTTTCCTAACTTCTCTCTTCACATCCAAACCTTTGATTTGAATCTCTTTTCGTGTGCGTTGAGGGTCAAATTCAAAGAAATCTTTCGAAGTTATGCAATATAGCACAACTTGAGTCGTTCACCCTTTTATTTGAAATTCTGAGTTAACTAAGTGCTAATTAAAAACATGAATGAAATGGGGTCAAATTTGAGTTGTAGAAAACAAGATTAAAATCCCAAGGCTAATTTTTTTTTTTTCATCTTTTGTTTATAAAAATGGAGTCATATGGAAATTGATTGGATTTAGGAAATGAAAAGAATGAAAACCTCTTGAGAATGGAATTTTAGGCTATCCTAGTTCATTAAATAATATAGGAGTTAATACGATGTAATTTGTATTGACAAAATGTAGTCGGTTCCTTTAAGTGGATTAATGCTTGGCCACAACATAAATCCAACACAGATTCACAATAGTCACATCATTAAACATTAACATGCCAATACCATAATCATCAATGAGTTCAAATAGGGAAGCTTATATTAACATATACTCTTTTGGTGTTATTTGTAAATTACTTCTAACATGTTTCACATAGACTAAAAAAATCTTAAACTTTATTAACTCTCATTTAAAAGTTAACAACTTTTCAAATTTAGTTCTATTTAACATGCATTATATCTCATGTAAATAAAGTCAACACAATAATAAATGGAAGCTAAAATTATACATCCATACAAAAAAATTCTCTCAGTGCTATATAAATAGGATCAAAAAATATATTCTCTTTTTACACTATAAATAGAACCACAGGAGTAATACTTTAAGCATTTAATCTACACAAATCAGTTCCAAAACATAAGATGCTAATACATGGAGTCAACCAAAAAAGGAATTCAATCCCAACACATTACAATGACGAACCTAAGGCGAGGAAATCAAAATACATCGCGAGAACATGAATCAAGCTAGAAAACTCCCCATTAAGCTTTAGAACTCAAGTTGTTCCATCCTCAAGAAGTCAAGTGCTCAGTCACGCACAACCATACTCTTGGCTCCAAATTGAAGCAAGAAGGTAGCGGCCAAGGAGGAGTGATGGAAAAGATGAAAAGACTGTTTGCTAATTAATTTAACTGTATGCAGACGGGTCGCAAGTAGTATAAAAAGTATCATTTCCTTAGAGATTAAGGCTGGACGAGTTAAAAATCATAATTATGCTCTTGATTAGATTGAGTGAAGTAATTGTTGTAAATGAAGTAGTTTAATATACTTTGAAAACAAAGATTAAACTTGAAATAAAATAAACTTGACTTTGAGACAAATAAGGATCTAGGGTTATTTCTCACTATTATACTTCATAAAACTTGATTAGTAACTTTTCATTTAGTGTTTAACGATAAGTTAAGTTAGCCCAAGGTTCACAAATATTAACTAACTTTCTCAAGTCAAAAGCAAGTTTTGCAATCTTAGTAAAACTTCACAATCTCTTGCTTTCGTTCAAAAAGATTATACCTTGAAAACCAAAACCCTTTTTGGACAATGCTGGGTCAATAAATATATCTCTATTCTATCAAGAAACCATCCATTTAATAAGCTAAATTTCTGCTGTAGCATGTTTTTATCCAAGTTCAAAGATTGATTTAACTTTCTCAAGCCTCAAGCAATCAACAAATCATTCCAAATGGTGGCCAATAACAAGGAAGCATTAAGCTCAAGATAAAAATAATATAACATTATTATTAACACTAAAGAAAGAGTTAAAACAAGACTTAATCCATACAATAGATCAAAATAACCCTAGAATGACTACTCTAACTACACATGTTCAGCAAAGAGCTGCAAATACATAGATATTTTGCAACCATTACAAAAACAAAGGAGAAGAGGAGAAGAAAACCAAGGAAAATGAAGGAAGAAGCTTCCAATCTCTTGCAACTTAGAGCCTAATGTTTCCAAGTTTTAAAACCACCAAACCTAGCAAAGCACACCTCCAAATAAGCCCCCAAGTCTAAGTTTGTCAAAATCACGAGTTTCCTCTCTTATATGCCCTAATTTTTAAGTTACAAATGCAAAATGCATGGCTGTAAGGGGACAGACACCGCGGCAGATACGCTCATCCACCGCGGTGGATTACACAGAATGGGAACTTTCTAGAAAGGGTTGGGCATCGTGACAAATATAAACAGGCACTACGGCACCTTATACAAAATGCCTCTCCTTCTTTTCTGTTGGAGACATCGTGGCGACTTGCTTCAGGGGTCATGGCAGACAGTGCTTTTTCAGCCTCTCTACCTTTGGTCTTCCATCTTTGCTTGCTTTGTGTCCTTGATGTTCCTCTGATTAACCAAAATTGCTTGAATCTTTCTCCTTGTCATTTATCTTTCAGCTCTTGCTATTTCCTGCAACAAAAATCTTAGAAGCATTGCATAAATAATCCCCAATTCTTAGCATAAATCAAAGTTTACTTTATCAAGCCATATTTTCTAGCTTTAAGGAAATGACCATGCACAATTAATTTCTAAAACCCGGAAAAGAGTGTTAAAACAAGTTGAATTAGTAGGAATTTTGAAAGGTTATCAAAGACATAGAAAGAATGGTGGAAATTGGAAAATGATGGAGATAAAGGTGACAGCGTTGGAGACCGATGGTATAGTGAATCAAGGTGGTTTTAACCGAACCTAGCCCCTAGAAATTACCCAAAATGATGAGTTTGGCTGGGTCTTCCAAGTGGGTGCTCTAAATTTGGCCGAACAACCCGATTTTACTATGCTGTCACGCCGTGCGCTATGGTGCACTTTTCTTTTAGTAGTCATTACAAAAAAAGAAAAAAAATTTAACAATAAAATTTAGTGACAGAATTTTTGTCTTTAATTAAAATAGTGACAGATTAGCGATAAAATTTAGTTAATGATAAAATTGTTTCAGTCACTAATTTCATCATCACTAATTATTGAGTGATGGAATTTAAAATTTCATCCCTAATTAGCGACAAATTACTGACAGGAATTTTTCATCACTAATTCGTCGCCCTAATTAGTGATGGATATCTAGCATAAATTCTGTCAAAAAATAGTGATGGACTTGTGATGGAAATTCCATCACAAATTGGTGACAAAAATTTTCGTCACTAATCCATTGCTAAATCTTTTTTATTTTGTAAATTTAAAATACCACATGGCAACTGTTGATTACTGCCATGTGTCATGTCGGTGACCGCCACCTCATCACTGCCCGCCACCTCATCACCGCATGTCCATCATTGTGAGCCATCACATCATCACTAATAGCCACCTCACCTCTTCCTCTCCCTCCTATGATGTCACGTCATCCTGTCATCCACGTTGTCATCATGTGTCCATTATTGTGAGCAGCCACGTCATTGCTATGTCACATGAAGGAGTGTTGGTTCAAGCCTGAGACCTCTTGTAGGCATGTTAAAGTCTTTGCTAATTGAGTTGAGAAATACCTATGAAATTTTTGTGCAAAAACAAACATATATACTATTTCTAATAACAAATACAAATATTTATAATAAATATTATATATAATTTAATATATTATTCTTTATTTCAATTTAATTTTTGTATTTTAGTAAAAAATTTCTAGTAATTAATATTTTTATTCAAATATTTAATGAAATAATAAGTATATTATATATTTTTATTTTTATTTTCATTTATAATATTTTTTTATATAATATATTATTTAAAAATTATGATATATTATATTTTTATTTTAATAATAAATATTAAAAATAATTTACATATTTATATTATATTTTTTGTGACGAATTAGTGGCGGAATTGCGACTGAAATTAGTGACCGAAAAATTCTGTCACTGATTCTGTCACAAAATGTTTTGTGATGGGAGCTAGTGATAGATTAGAAAGAAAAAATTATCACTAATTTCTATTACTAATCTTTTTATAACAGAATTAGCAACGGATTTGTAACAAAATTTAATGACAGAATTAATTGGTTGCTAATTTAGTCACTAATTTAGTGACAAAAATTTTGTCACTAAATTCTATTGTTAATTTTAGGAACGGAATTTGTGATGGATTAATGGTGGATTATCAATGAAATAAAATGCTGTAACTAAATTTTGTCACTAATTCCCTGTTTCTTTGTAGTGAGTAAGGCTATGAATTTCTAGCCTTTTGATCTCTTTTGTCATTTTGAAACTTTGTTTGTGATTCTTTTGGTTTTCTGACAACAACGTTTTGGATTCTTATCTGGCATCTATCACATTTGCTCCAATCTCACAAATGATCTGCAATAAAGTTCAATATACCGTAATACCAAATATCTCCCAAAATAAAAATAATTTAGAGTAATCATATAAATATGACAATTTTATTACCATTTTAATGTTATTTTCACGCAATTATCTTTTGAACACAATAAAGCATAAATGATGCAATGATGTCCCAAATACATCATATAAACCCCACAAAAAGCATATAAAATGCTATACAAAATACCGAAAATATGTAGGAGCACATCAGCCTTCACCTTTGTCCTCAAAGTGGGCTTTAACAAGATCCTTTTTTTTTTTTTTGGATAGTAAACTAGATTTTACATCTTCAATGGCCAAGGTGTTTGAATTTTCATACAACATTATTTTCCTCAAAATTATTTACTACCTCTGGTTTTAATTATAAGACCTCATTTGTAGTTTACAAACAAGATCTTATAAATAGGACCGGAGGGAGTATAAGAGTAGCGAGGCAATGAGACGACCATCAAAACACTTCTATTTTATCCTCATGTTCTAATTTAAACATCGATATTAATTTTCCAAAATCATAATAATATAGTGGAATTAAAATAATCAAGATGAGGCCCAAGAGGGCTGGTCCGACTGGTTCGATAAGGGGAAGGCAAGGCGCCACGTACCCACCATGTCTTGGGCTCGAATCCTGGGAAGTCCCTGCCTGGGGGCGACTCTGCATTAGTCTACATCCTTTGGATGTGGGATACCGGAGGGAAAATCCAAAAAATAATCAAGATGAGATTGTATAAGAGTACCTTCAACCCTACAAATGCTGTATAATCATTCTTTGAGACGAAGCTTGTTTGCAAAAGTTTCAGATACACACAGAGACTCCAACTTAATTTCCAAAAGAGCCTTTTTCATCGAACTCTTTCCATTGCTCATCAAACATAGTCACTGGCTTATTTTATTTGCCTTACCAAGCAAGGCTTTCCTCCAACCCATTCTAAGTAAGAATAGCCTTCACTTGAACTCATTAAATTAAATTGCAAAAAGCAATCTTGCAATGAAACTTCTTGATGTCAAACTCTATGATAATAGACACCTCGAGAATTTATAATCGAGAGCCAGGCTCTGATGCCACTCATAAGAAAGCATAAAAAATAGGCGGAGATGAGAAATATTAACAAGCGGAGTTTCAGAGAAGTAAGAGTAGTGAAAATAAACATGAACTCGATGATAAGTAGAGATATTTGTGATGGAGCATTTAATGATCCACAGATGACTCATATATTGGGCTTAATTATATTGATCATCATTTACATGAATATGCATGAACGTACCAGTCATAAGATTACCTGGATTTACATGAATTCCGTACTAATCTAATGGTTTTCCGTACGAAATTTAGAAAAATAAGACATAATTGAAATATATTATTGACTTGGGTCGTCTATTACAATTGCTTTCTGTGTAAACTACATGCACATGGCTGGGGGAAAAAAATATTGGTCCTATTCTATAGTGTGTAATTAAAGAAAACGCGTCCATTGTACGCGCGGCTGGTGAAATTGGATTGTTCTCCACCCGGCTATAAACTATCGCTTTATTTCCTTTTTTTAATATAAAAGTTTGATTACTAATATATAAGAATTAAAAAAATTAGTTAAGTTATTTTTTTTTAAAGAGAAAGTGTTAGCTTCCCCTGAAATATGAATAGTTTGGTAAAAAAAAAAATTATAAATTTAAGAGATAAAGTTGATTGACATCTTTCATTTAGAATTAGAACAAATCCCTCAACTTGCTTCTACATTTAGAACAGAAAGAAATGTCACCAGTTAGTTGCTCCCGAGACAAAGCCACTCGTCACGCTTGGATGAGGCCTTGGGCTTAAACCCGACATTAGCATGTTTTATGTGCATGCGTGTATTTAAATTGTATTAAATAAGATAAAAAAAGCACCAAAATAAGTAGTATTTTGAGATATTTATTTATTTTTGGGCAGAGTTGCTTTATCTTCAAGATTGTGACATCAGTCTTAAGTATGGTAAACAAGTGTACAACTATTCTTGCTCAGAAAATAGGCTTTCTTATGATGAAATGTAAATGTTTTATAGTGACGCGCCGCCTCTAAAGCACACACTTGGCCAAAAATTTGCATTCGCTTTGACTGCTAAAGAAAGCCACACGTATTGTTGTCTTTCATGCAGTTTCTATTTGACTAATTCTTACCCGTTCCTCGCACCTTAATTAGCCGCCACGTATTGTTAATCCTCTTGATGAATTGTTTATAATCGCTATTTCGATTGCTAACTTGATTTGTTTTCTATAATGAAAATATATCTTATTGGTCAAATAATAGAAACAAGTGGCAAATATATTTTACATTTCTAAATCACAAGCCAGAAATATTTAATATTGTTTTAGGTAATTTTATCTTCTTCTTGTTTTTTTTTTTAAATAATGAGCATCGTGTACACGCGTGAACAGTTTATCTATCTCTCTCTAGTCATTTGTTTGATTTATTCTATTATTTCGCCAACTCATATCCTTCTTCGATCGCCCTCCTCGATTCTCGGAAAAAAGCTCCCAACCTAAGCTATGACTGTTTTGAGAAACCCTATAAATATATATGTAATACCTCCAGGTTAACATAACAAAACACAAGCGGAAACAAAAGAACCAAGGCAGAACAAGATGGCATCAATCACTTTTAAGCTACTCTTTACCCTCACTCTATTTTCTTCTCTTTTCTCAATATCATCATCATCCTCTTCTTCTTCATTACCTTCCGCCGTAGATTTTTGGTGCAACCAAACTCCTCACCCCGAGTCATGCAAATCCCACATGAACTGGTTTAGACCGAACCATCCGTCAGAGTTCAGGAAAATGCTGGTTCACTTGGCACTGGTCCAAGCACAAGACATGCATAAGGAAGCTCAAGAGTATGGCCCAAAATGTGCAACCAAGATGCAGAAATGTGTCTTCCATGACTGTTTGAAGCTCTATGACAATACCATCTTCCATCTAAACCGAACCCTTCATGCCCTACACACAGCTTCTTGCTCCCTATCAGACGCACAAACATGGCTCAGCACTGCCGTCACAAACATCGAAACTTGCCGGAGCGGCGCGTTGCAGCTCAGAGTCGGAGAGTTTACGGCTGAAAATAATGTGAGCGAGAGTGTTAGGAAGATGATAAGCAATGCGTTAGCCGTTAATGGGAAATTTCTGCAGCAAGAGAATAATACAGAAGAAGAAGCATATGGATTTCCCCGTTGGTTTTCTGGTCACGAAAGGAGGCTATTGAGCTCAAAGCGATCGTCGGTGAAGGCACATCTTGTGGTGGCTCAAGATGGTACGGGCCATTTTAAGACAGTGCAAGCCGCCATTGATGCATCATCAAGGAGAAGAGTGAAGACAAGGTTTGTGATCCGTGTGAAGAAAGGGATTTATGAAGAGAATATTGAAGTTGATAAGGATAATGAAAATCTAATGATTATTGGCGATGGATCGAGAGTCACCATTATAACTGGTAGTAGAAGTGTCAAAGATGGGATCACCCCCTCCATGTCCGCAACAGCAGGTGAGCTATTTATTTAACTTATTTCAGATTTTCTCTGAAATTTCAATTAAGCTCTTTAATTTATTTATTTAACATGTCTTACTAAGATCATTAAATACGACTTTTCTAAAATACAATTTTAATGAATGAGTGTGAGGAACGAGTCATGCTGTTTATGATGTGTGAATGGGGCCACTTGGAGATTTATCATGTATAATACAATGATAAAAAAAAAAGTATTTTAAAGAGTACTTTACGGAGTTTGAAATAAACATGTAAGAGAAGTTCAACTTGTATGAAAACACTTTATTTTAAGTGATTCTGAGGATTCCTAAACACCACCTAAGGTAGTTTTTATCAAATCACATGTTTCGAATCAATTACCAGACAAGCATTTAATTCATTTTCAAATTATAAAATTTCAGGCATAGATGGCGCTTTCTTCATTGCACGAGACATCACTTTTAGAAACACGGCCGGTCCTGAAAAAGGTCAAGCGGTGGCACTCCGATCAGCCTCCGACCTCTGTCTTCTACCAGTGCTCCATCGAAGGCTACCAAGACACTCTAATGGCTCATGCACAACGTCAATTCTATAGAGACTGCAGAATTTTTGGTACAATGGATTTCATCTGGGGCAATGCAGCAATTGTTCTACAAAACTGCAGGATTCTTGTGAGAAGGCCACTTGAAGGGCAAGCAAACATGATCACAGCTCAAGGACGAGGAGACCCATTTCAAAACACCGGAATATCAATAATGAATTCTCAAATTCGAGCCGCACCGGATTTCAGGCCGGTTTTA
Source organism: Neltuma alba (assembly GCF_004799145.2). Taxonomy (NCBI): domain Eukaryota; kingdom Viridiplantae; phylum Streptophyta; class Magnoliopsida; order Fabales; family Fabaceae; genus Neltuma; species Neltuma alba. The sequence goes on along the minus strand of NW_021636962.1, from coordinate 221,775 downwards.
CACTCATTTGAAACCTATTTGGGTCGGCCATGGCAGCAATATTCTCGAGTAGTTGTCATGAATACGTACATTGAAAGCTTGGTGAATCCAAAGGGCTGGTCTCCGTGGGGTGATGGTAAGCTTGCTCAAGATACGTGTTATTTTGGGGAATTTAAGAACTTTGGGGCCGGTTCATCGACCAAGAATAGGGTGCAATGGCCCGGGTTTCATGTCATAACTGGTTCAAATGAGGCAACCCGGTTCACTGTTGCTGGACTCCTTCATGGTTACAAATGGTTGCCTCGCACTGGGGTACCTTATAGTATGGGTGTTTGATAATTATATTTAACCTTTGGGCTTCCTACAGGGAAATTATATGTATTTGTCATTATATATCCTTTCATCAGTTTGTTTTGGGAATTCATTTAATCTATTAGATTGTAATGTACGTGAAGATGTATGTATACAATGTTCTATGATGGAATATTGGTGCTTAATAAATATAATACTAGATTAATTTTTCATGTTGTCGTCTTGTATATTTGTTCTTTTATTTGAGATCATATGTATGGGAGATTCTTTGTAAAATTAAACTAGTGAGTCAGATATCAGTTTCAGATTATTTCAGAAACCAGTCTCAAAAACTTAGTTTATTTTGATCATTACATTTATTTCTTTGTCAATCTTTCGTCGTTGGCTAACTTCGTTTTACAAAATAATATGATGTGATTTTGATTCAAATAATAGACAGACGTGCCAGGAATATTTTATACACATAATATAAATTTTATCGACATATGTTTGCTTTTATAATAAGTCATCTTGGAAATTTTTAAATTTAAATGACTTGGTTGTACGTGAGCTGATTCCAGTTATATATCTCTGTCGTCATTAATGAGCAATTTATTTTATTTAGGTGACAGATATCCTTCTTCACACTACTCCTCCATATTCAATAAAACAAAGGGTGTGAACAAGAACAATAGCAAAACAAAATATATTTTTTGTTAGGTACAATTATCCGTTTATTATAAACAATATGTTTGAAACACTATTGGGTACTAAAATAAATTGCTATTGTTCGCATTGAGAGGGTTGACATCATAGAGAGAGCTATAACTATAAAAAGTTTTGGCTAGCAGGAGGTTAAGTGAAGTGTCATAAAATGGAGCCACTACATCACTAGTGTCGCAGGAGAAGTGGAGTTTATGAGTTTAAAAACCTCAACTTTTATGTCATTTTAAAACTATAAAATTTACTACCAAAGATCATAAAAATAAGTTACTATATATTTACTTTGTCTAAACTTAGTATTCATGCCCTTAAAAGTTACATCCTGATTTGTCTCATTATTATAGAGATTTATAGCATTTGCTATGTTATCCGTAGATGAATAATCCATTATTATAAGAATATTGAAATCAAGTCATGTAAATTTGGGTTGCAAGACAGAGTTGTAGCCCAAGAAAACATTTAAAAAAATTCTCTATTCATTGTTTCAATAGATTTTTTGAAAAAAAAAATTACAAAGTGGCAAATTTAACAGCTAGCAGAAACCAAGTGTGATTGAACATTCCATAGTCTGTCATTAGCGGTGGCAACTTTGTACCGCTAAACTAAAATGCTAATAGCTTCAAGAGGATATTTTGATCATTAATTTGCTTCAATCTTACAAATTATAACTCTTTGATGTTACTCTTCACTTTTCAATTGTCCATTTTTTACCCATTGACACATAACTTGCAAACTTTACTGTTGGTCAAAATTATTGATTAATTAATCCACCAATACTACAGAGTTGGATTCATAAGTTAAAATTTTATGAACGAAAATATCCATAGTGAGATAGTTACCAGATTAGGATACAAAGTGAGTTTGAAGTAGTTGAAAAAATACGCAACATTTTTGACGCATAATTGGATTGTTACGTTTGATCTCATGTCAATAGAGGCCATCAAATAGATGCTGAAACTATCATTATGCAATACTGAGTCACTCTCTTCAAAAATTTCAATCTTAGGCTTTTAATAGACAACTAGATAGTTCATACGCGTTTTACATGGACTTATATTAAAAAAAAAAGAAAGAAATTGATAGTACCACATAATTTACCCGAAAAAATATTGATTATACAAAATCTTCTATTAATTATTAATTCTATTTCCGTTCCTTACTCTATAAACTACATGCACATGGGGATGGCCTTGATTTTCCAGTGTACGTGTGCTTCAAGAAAACGCATCCAATGTACGAGCCAAGTGCGATTCAATTACTCGTCACCTAACTAGAAATTGCTTCTTCATTATAAATAAGTAATGTATTGAACAAGTATACAACTATTATTTCTCAGAAACTAGTAAGGTTTCTTAATCATTGTGAAATAGTTGTAGACTCAGCCAAATATTCGTACTCTTCTAACGTTAAAGAAACACTTTAGATAGACTAATTCTTCACCTTTAGTCGAGCCGCCAAGTGTAGATTCAATTTATATATACCGATTTATTGGTTTAATTAATTTCTTAATGACTCCCTTAATTCCTAACTCAATCTTGAGACCACTAGTTGTGTGCTTCCTTAAGTAGCCTTTATCCAAGAAGTTGGGAATTTTTTGGGTCTGAAGAATTCCTTAATATTCGCTCTGTTTTTGTCATAAATTGATATTTGCTCTAAATATTAACTCGAAGCACATGCCAATAGAAAGAAATTTTTTGATAATTTATAAATTATGGTGAGTTTGGTTGGCTTTTACAACAAATATCAACTTAATATTACCTTAAAAGAAATTAGTTTTAAGTTCAGAGTGACTTGAGGATACTCTAAGTTATACCAAAACATAACAAAGTTATAACCAATAAGCATATATACATATTAGAAGAGAATTAGTTAAAAATTTATATTCATAAATAATATTGGACTTAATAGTGATTAATTCATATGACATGTAAAATTAAATGTCTACATCTTGACACCAATAGTTGAAGATTGTTTCTCATTAAATATAAATATATTTCAGAATATATCTAAATTTGGCACAAGCATATAAAAACATTTATTTAATTTTAATTGCAAAACATTTTCAGCTAATTTTATTTTCAAAATCTCCATTGGGAACTAGCATTCCTATTATATGTATCTCTGTCGTCATTGTTGACTTGATTAATTAATTAAGAAAACTGTAGGGACCCAACAAAAGGAAACAAAATGTAGAGACTAGACCAAAAATTAGGTGAAATGACTTTAAGTGCTAACAAATCAATTTCTTGTTGATTTCATATTATGCACTGATTCATTGACTTCTTGGTAATGTATATAATGACTAACTAGATTTTAAATTACAAAATTTTTAGGTATAGATGGTGCCCACTTCATTGCACGAGACATCACTTTTAGAAACACAGCCGGTCCTGAGAAAGGTCAAGTGCTGGCACTCCAATCAGCCTCCGACCTCTCCATCTTCTACCAGTGCTCTATCGAAGGCTATCAAGACACTCTAATGGCTCATGCACAACGTCAATTCTATAGAGATTGCAGCATTTTTGGCACAGTTGATTTCATTTGGGGCGATGCTGCAATTGTTCTGCAAAATTGCACCATTCTTGTGAGAAAGCCCTTACAGGGACAAGGAAACATGATCACGGCTCAAGGGCGAGGTGACCCGTTTCAGAACACCGGAATATCAATAATCAATTCTTGCATTCGAGCCGCGCCGGATCTCAGACCGGTCGTAAAATCATATGAAACCTATTTGGGTGGGCCATGGCAGCAATATGCACGAGTTGTTGCAATGAAAACCTACATTGAAGGATTGGTGAATCCATTGGGTTGGTCTCAATGGGGTGATAGTGATTTTGCTCAGGATACGTGTTATTTTGGGGAATATATGAACTCTGGGACTGGTTCATCAACAAAAGATAGGGTTCAATGGCCTCGGTTTCATGTCTTGACGAGCGAGAATGATACACAACAGTTTTCTGTTGCTGGACTTCTTGCTGGTAACACTTGGTTGCCTCCAACCGGTGTGCCTTTTGATATTGACATTTAAACTTTGTTTTTATAATTATTATTTATAGAATAATAATGTTATGTCCATTGTATGTTTTTTATTGATTTATTGGGAATTGATTTGTATCATCATTGGCCTGTGGATGTAAATGATTAATTCTTTGGTTCTTTGCTAGATAATAAACTTATGTCGGATTAATTCCATGTTCCTGTCTTGTCTGCTTGTCGATCTTTTCTTTGAGAAACGAGAAGAAATTTAAGAGTTCATTAGCCTGATGAATAGGGAATCTTCTTTATTAATAAAGGGGATAGAAGGAGAATTTTAATAGTTTAATATTATATAAGATTTCAATTTAATTCTTAATTTTATAAAGTATTTCGTGTTCTCAAATGATATTTTTTGTACCAATTATTATTATGGGAAAGTATGTAAAAAGTAGTTTGAAAATAGTATTTAGCAGAATGACCTAAATTTGATTATTATTATTATTGGTGCTTCCTGCACATGAAATTCTGTATAATATTAGTATCTTTCGTGTATAAAAACATATCAAATCATTATTGCCAATAAAATTTTCAGACAGATTTTTCACTGATTTTTCACATTATTACTTTAAGAGATTAGACTTAATATGGAGACAATTGATAATATTTTATCAACATTTGCAATTTTAACATTAGTATTTTTTTTGTTTGAATATAACTAATAGTAATAGGATTAGAGAACTTAAAATACTCTTTATTAAATTTAGGTACCCAAATGAAACCTTATTTAAAATTAAGGAATCAACAAATATCCACTTTAGAGGGGAAAAAGAGGAAGAAAGAACCTTCATATGAAATGTTAAGAGCAATATCATGCCAAATAACATAATCAATGTGATATAAGATCTCTCTAGTAATGACCACGGTACGCATATTATCTTAAATAATGTGCTTGATAGAAACCGCGTAACTATTGGGGGTTTTGCAGTCTAATTAACACTAAACATTTCTCATCATCAGATATTTTTAAACATGAAGTTGTGATTTCATATCTTTTGTAAAAGATATATATATATTTTTTGCCGATACTATAAAAGATATAATTAATATGTAGTGAGTTATGACAATAAAAAAAAGAAGACAATATGCCCAAATTATTCAATCCTCTTACGAACTTTTTCCAAAATACATCAATGAATAAAATAGACAATCATACATTTTCGTTATTGATGTCAAATTTGTTTATTAAAAAATAATAAATATTTTTTTGCCGAAAATTTTGTGCTCCCTAGTTGAGACATACTAATCTAGTCTTGTTTATAAGTCACAGTGAGTAGATTTTTTTTTACATATATTTATAAGTTATATCATTAAAGTTTTACATGAATGTGTACATTTACCTTTCATTTATTATTATGTAGAGATTGTTATTTTCTTGAAAAATGTATATATTAAATATAGGAGTGAAGTCAGCGAGTTATTAAATTTCAAGATAAAATTAATTAGGTTTAAAATATTTTTTAACTGTGATAAAATATGTTAAAAATAACTTATAAATAAAGCTATACATGTCATCTTGCACTTGTGAAATGTCAAAGAGGCCCATGTGGTGGTGCTACCGGTTCAACTTCAGATTACTTGGACCATGAATAGAACTTAAGTAGTTCCTTTTACCATTACAAGTCATCACTTGGATTATTTGAAGGTACTTTCAATCACTTCACTAATTATGAATTACACATTAAGAAGCAAAAATGGAAAAAATGCATTGAATTTTAAATGGGGATAATTTTTTCAAAAAACATAATTAATATCTCACCTTTTGGCTTATAAAAAACAGTTTCATTCAACCTTCCCAAGATATTAAAAACTATGAAACCAATAGCATTCGGAGATATCACAAAAATACATATTAAAAACAATGCATATAGATGCACATGGAAGATAAATTTAATTTCTCATTCTCTCTTCAAGAAAACGCGAAATCCCCCGTGGCTTCTTTCATTATGCTAATGGATTACACGCCCATGTATCTTGTAACATATGCTCACTAATAATTGTATGGTCAAGATATAATGAATTTTATTATTTTATTTGAGACTTTTTAATTTTAATATGTGTATGATGTAAAATAGACATATTTTTCTAGGTTCCAGTTTTTTAAAAATGAGTTTATCACTCAAATTTCAAGAATTAAAAACTTGGAAGTTATACCATTCAAATGAGATTCGATGCTTTAGATTTCATCTCATGGATGAGAACGGATCTCAAGTATGGGCACCTGGTTCCCATCCTGGAGATAAACCATTTCTAGATCCCTATATTATACAGCAATAGTATCATGAGAATATTTTTTTTTTAATCTTTTTCCTCCCGTCTTTGATTGAACATATTATTTTGAGACTTCTTTAATCTTTTTTGTGAAAATTTTTGTTAGCCATATTTAGCAATTATATTTTTCCATGGGACCTTATCATAATTTCCCCAATGCATGTCAGGACAAGGTCCAAGCAAGCTCAAAGCAGGTCTTAGCATGATTTGGTCAAGCTTGGGTAAGTCCGAGCAAGGTCTCGCAAGTCCACTCTAATTTTCAGAATATAAATTTTTTTAAATTCTCAAAATAATACTTCATGATGTTTTCCCATATTTTCTTGGGTTTTAAATAATGTTAATAATTTTTTCTTGAAATTCTTACTCGAATTAAACTTTTTGGCCAATAATGCATTTTTGAGGCACTTAAATTTTAAATAATGTTCTTAAGCCTCAAATATGCCCTAGAAATCTCTTATATACTTTTTGTGATTTTTCTCTAATTTTTTGTCATTTTTGCATAATTATACTTTCACCCGATGTTTACTCTTATTTATATTTTCTGACCATAAACTCCTCATACTTTCAACTTTTGGGCCAACTTAAGGTATTTAACCAGTATCTTAAATTTGGGATGTTACAATTCTCCCATATAAAACAAATTTTATCCTCAAAATTTAAAATTTAACCCTGAGGCACAAACTCTTGATACTACTTTCGCATGTCTTCCTCTACCTCCCATGTAGCTCCTTTGGGAGATAATACTTTTCATACTACCTTTATGAATGGGGTGCTTCTAATCCCCAACTTCTTTTCTTGCTTATCGATGATTGATTCTGTTTGAACTGCATATGTTAGATCACCTTGCAAGCTGACACCTTTATGTTTGATGACATGCTTCAGGTCTAGCTGATATTTCTTTAACCAAAATACATCAAGGATATTATAGTTTACTCAAACTCAAGCGTAGGCTTATATGATATGCCATTAGCCCAATTTTAGTAAGAATGTCAAACGAAAACTGGCTCAAAACCCATGGGTTGCCATTAAGGGTCAAAAAGATTGGTTTTCACAATGCCAGCTTCTATTCTGGAATCCTTATGAGAAATCGAGTAGAATTAGGAGTTTTTGTAACACTTATCCCTTGTACACCAGTAGATTTATTCTATTTAATCTCGAACCATTAAAAGCCATGTTTCATCCTAAGAAAGACTTTTCTTTTTTTAGTATTCCCAAAAACAAGGTATGATCCTACTCAAGAAATGGGATTTTTTGAAAAATTTCAAACTTTTCAAAAACTCACTTTCAAAGTAACCTATGTAGTGGTTCAAGTACTTGATTAAACCTTTTTACAAAAAGGGTAAAAACAGTTAAGACCCAGGGTTCGCATTCAACCACCGAACCCATTCTATTTCTGCCCAGCTGTTTGAATCTTGTATTAGGTCAACTATAACCAGTAGGATTTAACATTCGATACCTTGGTCATTGGCTCATACGACAGGGTACATATACAGATACACATAATTTTAGGCATAATAATAACTACATATCAAACTATTGACAATTTCCTTCAATAGCAGTTATTATAATTTATCCGCCCTTAGCCACCTCCTTATGGAGGACTATTTACATATCAAAATAGATATACATTATATCTTCACTCCAAAATAAGATGCATTTTAAACAAAATATATATACAAAAAATCTTCAGTTTCCTTTACCTTCAAGCTCTACCAATCACTACTCTCTTGCCCTTAAAAGTACTTGCTCTTGCTGTTACATGGAAGAAGAGGTGAGATTCTAGAGAATCCCAATAATAACAAATTTCCTTCATATAATTATATAAGATCACAAACAACATGCTACACAGGCCAAAGAAAACAACACCTTGCATCCACATATAATCAATGATGCACGTACACCATACACCCATATAACCAGTCGCTAACTATCGCTCCCACATTCCAAAATAAATAAAAACCAACGCATATTGTCATGACAAATAATATCATGCAAAGGCAACTTACATGTTGTCATGCACAATCAGCATAACAACACATTCAAGCATGTGGCAATCAATGCACAATCACATGAAAGGAAAAGAGTTACTACCTTTTGCTTTTTCTTTCGCACTCCCTTCCCCTTGTTTCCTCCTTGGCTCCTTTCTTAATGAACTCAGGCAAATATCAAATCTTATAAATTATATAGGCAAAGACAGATTTATATATATATAGAACTAGATAATTTATTCCTAGTCTTCAAAAAAAAAAAAATGAATCAGCAACCTTGAATATTCAAGGTCTTTAAAATTTGAAGTCGCAACAGCATTTCTTTCATACTTTTATAAACTTTCAGTTTCATCAACATCATCCTATCCCCTATTTTATTGTCCCCTGGTTTAAAATTACATTTTCTCTTGAAACCTAATTGACCGAAAATACTACCCCATATATATACATAATTAAATCATTGCCATGTGGTTTAGTTTCAGCTGCCACATCCCAACATTAACATCGCAGCCACTATCACATTCCTCCATTTCGCACTGTATGCATATCTTTTGCCCCTCTAAAATTCTCATTGTACTGTAATAAAATTTAACCATTGTTCACAGTAAGGCTGGTCTACTAACTAGAATAATATTCAGCATTTGAGAACACAAAACAATAAACTCCAAATCAAGTTTTGGTTCCAAAATTCAACAATTCCTCCGATTATTAAAATTCCAGATTTCAAGAAAAATCACTTTCCAATCTATGTAGCATTCAAAAATTCAAACTCGTTTTACCCCTTTCCTATCTAGAGGTTAAAACCATTTAACCAAAACAAAACAATAACAACTCCCTTTTCCATTAAATCTCACGGCCTTCACTCCAAAATATCATGTAGCATTATTTAATCTTCATAATCATACTATCATTCGCTTTTCAAATATGGAACCTATGCTATCAGCATAAAATAATGGAGATATTGGGTTCAAAAACATCTTCAAAAATGTCATTAAAATAGAACCAACCCAAATGCAATTTCATATATATGTGGGCCACAAAATCTCTCTTCAATTCCATCAACATTCAACATTATACCCAAAGAAAAGAAGAGCCCGAAGCTAACTCCCTGAATCACCCACCCCCTATTTCGACAATCAGGAACCAGAGAAAAATCAACACAAACAACAGCATACAAGTGCAAGAACACTCTCACAACTCCCAATTTATGCTTTGATCAAGGCTTTCATGCGATTCTTGGATTTCTCTCCCTAGGGCTAGATTTTCATTTGCTTCTTTCACTCCCATATAGTCCCAATCAAAGAAAACAAGGATAGAGGAAGGCTTGAAGGACTCACCTTAGTCAGAAAGCACACTTACATGTAAGAAAAACACCTCTGATTCTTTCTCAGTAGCTCGTGATGGCTCGTCTTCCCCTTGCCCTTTCAAGCTCTCTTGGATCTTTCTCCTTTTTATTCAGGTAGGCAGCACAGGAAAATGATAAGAGAGAAGGTGTTTTTGGTAGATTAAAAGGGACAAGGGACATGAAATGACCATCATGCCCTTTGGTCTTTATTTTCCTTCACTTTGATCCCTCTATTTTTCTACAATAATCAAATAATTTCAAAAATCAAACCTGGATATCTTATATGAATTTTCTTTTTCCATTAGCTTCTTCAGTCCATAAAATAATTATCCTAAAAATCTTAGCTCAAAAATAGTCCTCTAACGATTTTTCCTTGAATTTTCCAAGAAAATAGGTCCTAAATTTCTAGAATTAACTTCATAATTATTTAGACCATATTTTAAGGGCCTTAATCTCAATAATTTCTCTAAAAATTTTCTCCGTCATCATGCTTTACTTAAATCCATAAAATTTGGGATATTACATTTTCTCTTAATTCAAAGATAATGAAAAATCTCCATTCAATTGACTATGAACGGGCTCAAAACCCATGGGTAGTAGTTAAGGACCAAAATGTCTAAATTTCACAATGCCAACTTTTATTATAGAATCCTAATGAAAAGTTGAGTGGAATTAGGAATTTTTACTCAATTCACGTTGTGAACCCGGTAGGAACTTATCCTAGAAAACCCATAAATCACCAATTGAGCAATGAATAATAAAAACAATTAATAAGAAATAAAAATAAAGATAATGAGAATGAAAGAAGTGATCTAAATATTAGGAACACGGGTTCCAAAAAACACTAAGTTTATGAAACTCATCACCCAAAGAAAATGATGGCTCAAAAACTCTTAAGTGTAACCATACAAGAGTTTATCAACTTCTTATGCCAGGTAGTATCATCACAAGAATATATACTACTATGTTCCTATTCATAAGTCATCTGTACGCAAAAATTTATTCCTAAATATAAGTCAATGTAAGGTAATTAATGAGCTTTTTTCAATTTTACCCCTCATGACTTAAATAGGTGAGAGAAAATGTAAAGCATTTTTTTTTACTACTCTTCCTTTAACAAGGGAAAAAGGTGGGAAAAAATTATTAATTTAATGCATTTCTTGATTTGTAGGCTTGGGTACAAGTAATTTATAAACAGGAACATAATAGTACAAGGAAGCAAGGTGCGGAATAATACTTTCTTGAACTCTAATATAAATAATAAATGTACAATACGTGACTTTAAATAGAATATATGACTCAACACAAAAAGGATTGACGTAATACCACTTTAGTGATCCTGTGTGATTATGGGCATCATTTGATGGTTAAATGGAAATATATCGGATTTTTGGTGAGATAATGGCTGAATAATTGAAAGTCAGATTTTTAAGATAAATGGATATCGTGAGTATTCTTTAAATAATTCAAAGCATGTGGTAATAGGATAGATAATTAAAGAATTTGGTTATTAGAATCCATCTAAATTAGATTTGGTAAGATTCAAATGAATTTAAGAGACATTGAAGGACAATTGAGCTTTTTAAGCTAATTCCAAAAAAAAAACTAATAATATCCCAAATTTCCTTGTTTAATCAATTAATTACGCTTGAGACTCTTAAAAGTACTTAATAAATTCGTTTGGGGCTTCATTTAATCATGCTCAACCCATTACAACTTAATTAATCAAAACAACGCATAAATTAACATGAAAAGGACCTAAGGACACTACTTTCAACTTGGGCTCACTTTAACTGATTTAAGCCCATCTCTTAAAGGCCTTACTCTTACATGCCTCTTTGTGTTCCTTGGCCCCTTTGGAAGCCTTTTTACCTATCTCTTCAATTCGGATTCCATTTGCTGCAAGCCTAACTTTTGCAATGCATGGATAAGTGAGAGCTCTTAATTGTTTGTCTTGGGCCACATATAGCTTCTTATTGGTTTGAAGATCTAAAATAAGTAACTAAGTCCTTATAAAGCCTCCTTCATGGCATGTTTCCCTGTTCTTGTTATTGAGCATCCAATTCTTTTTAATGAATCATGCAACGTGAGTTTTGATTTTGGACTCCAATGAGAGGTTCTTAATCTCCATCAATTCGAGACAGTGGTTTTTTTTTTTTTTTAACCATGAACTCGCTCAAATACTAGGCGTTGCCGTTTAGGGTCAAAATTATTGAACTTTGTAACGCTAAATTCCATTCTAAAATCTTCATTAAAAGTTGAGTTTGAGTGTGAGTTTAAACTTAATACGGAGACGGTGAAAAATTTTCATTCTTTTGACCAAACTGGCTTAAAACCCATGGGTTGTCATTACAAGGGTCAAAATGATTTTCGAAAATTTGACTTCCATTCTGAAATCCTCATGAAAAGTTTAGTGAAATTGTGAGTTTCAACTCAGTTGCAAGATAGTAAAACTTTTGTTCTTTTGGTCATGAACTAGCCCATAACGCAAGGGATTTAGTTAAGGCTCAAAACGGTTGAATTCCATAACACTAACTTCTACTCTAGAATCCTCATGAAAGATTGAGTAGAATTGAGAGTTTTCACTCAAATTTAAGACGGCAAAAAGTTTCGTTCTTTTAACAATGAACTGGCTCAAAATTTATTCAATTATTTTTTCAAAAAATGATAATTGAGAAATTATTTTTATTTTATATTTTATATCTATTAAAATAATTATTTTTAAAAAATAAAAATAAAAATAAAACAGCGCCTAATCCAAATTGCACAAACGGCGCCAAATTGATCAAGCTTTCATTCGCCCTGTTCTTGGGTCTGCGATGTAACTCGAAGCCCACCTCATTGTTCAATCCTATCTACAATTTACGCACCAGCAGCTTCATTCGTCTGTTATTTGCTCATGGATTTACTAACGGTGGAGTTGGCGGCCCTGAGGAGTGACATAGCAAGACTCACTCAAGAAATTTGTAATCTGAGGTCTGGAGAAAGCTCTCAAATGAACCCGAAAGTGATATAGGAAAAATGAGTCAAAAGATGAAGGAGCTTACACTCGGAAGCTCTACAACTCGACTCACTGGGCTGGATAAAGATATTGAATTGCTGCAGGAAGAAATGAAGAAACTTTCTATTTCAAGCGCTCAAAATGGGCCGACTGAACCTGCTCAATCGAAAGAAAAAAACAGGGAAGCGCAAGCGCTGCTCCTATTTTATCTTGAGGAATAGCTGTCCCTCCGGGGATAGGTGTTTACTCGCTCATGGAATGTGCCAATCAAGGCCTCCAAAATTCTTTAGAAAAAAGTAAAACAATTCTTTCTCTTTCTTTCTTGTTTTTTCTTTCTTTTTGCTTTCTTTTTGAATGCTTAACCCTAAAGACATACTATTCTCTTTTATGACTATACATTCAGGTTGTCCTACCTTCTTATACGAAGGTTGTTAGTTGCATGAGTGCATATTTATGTGCGTACATAATTCATTGCCAAAAATCTTAGAAAATTAGAATATTCTCTGTTCACTAGTATTCTAGGGTTTGAGTTTATGCAGCTAGTGTTGGACATGCAGTAGATTGTAGGGTGCATTTGACTCTTTTCTTTTTTCCTTTTTTTTTTAATTCTTTTGGGTTTAGAGTTTGTTTTGCTTCTATTTTGCACCTTTAAATGAAACTTATTATTTTGTTCTTTTTTACTAATTCTCTCTTGTCAATGCATTTTTCTTTGTTAAACTTTAGATTTGCCTGGAAGCTCTGATACCTCTAATGTCATCTTATGTCATGGTTTTTTGGTTGAACTGGGTCCTTATTACCCAAAAGAAATCTTACATTGCCTGGGTTATTTGTAAGAATTGAGCTTAGTATTGCTATGCTTTTATTGAACAAGGCTAAAGAAGTTATTTAGCTATTTTTAATGGGTCTCTAGATTTTGTAATCATATGATATTGCTGGTGACCATTTCTTTCTTAAGCAGATGATGTTGGAGGAGAAGAAGATCAATATGGCTGAGGTGGTCCAATGATGCCAAGTAACTCTGAAGCAATATTGCAAGAAGAAGAAGCTTGGTCATGTTCTTAAGAAGATAGAACCATTGTGCAGGTTAAGTTCCGTCCAAAGAAAAAAAAATTTGGAATTGAAAAAGTTACCTACTAAATGTGGTTCCTTCTTAGCAGTGAGTCTTCTGTGCCATGTGTATCATTTATTTGGCAAGATGGGGATGCGATTGATGATTTAGAGAAAACAATGTATATTTTGGCTGAGATTATTTGCCCTGTTCTACTAGAAACAATAATCAAAGGTATCTTCCTCAATTTACGTTTTATTGTAATTTTAAAGTCAAAATACATTATTAATATTTGCTTCTGGCTTGGGATGAATTTATACTCAGTTGTAAACCGTCTAATTGGATTTCTGGTTATGGGGCTCGAATTATATTCCATTCTCAAGTTGGTTCCTTTTAGTGAAGTTGCTACTTCAGCATTTGAAGAGGCATCCGTTTTTTCTAACTGACGTTTTCTGCATCAGCATTTAAAGAGGCATTCTAATTTGCTCTTGTTCTTTTATCTTGTTTGTTGTTGTGCGCAGAATCTTGCATCATGTGTCAAAATGCTTGCAAAAGGTGTTCTCAGGGTGCATCTGATTCTCTTAGCAAGTAGCATGATTTGTGGTGGGAGTTTAGTTGGATTCAACAGTGACGGCTACAAGGCTCTGGGTAAAAAGCCCAATATTCAAGTTCCATTTATGATTGTAGTTTATATATATAAATATCAACTCCTAAATATCAACTCCCGAGATATTAGGTAGATTATAGAGAATCAGATTTATTTTTGAATTATTCCTAGAACATCTCTGTAATCTCTCCTGATCTCCTCTGTAATCTCTCTCGATCTCCATTATGCTTATATATACAGTGTACAGCAACACCCAGAAATATAAAAGTGAATATTTTCATATATACCTTGTCTATATGGTATCAGAGCCAGCGGACGGTGGTCCCTCAACGAGTCGGGCGAATTCCTCTTCTTCGTCCTCCATGTCGGAGGACATAACAGTTGGGTCGAGCCCCAGGTAGCGTCTGACCATGATGGACCCCTTGATGGATCCCTTCCGCAAGTTTCTAGTTCGACCAATGCCACCTCTGTGTCGACTATCAATGTTGATAGCTCCTCCATTGCCCTTGTGTCGGAAAAACTCATCGGCAGCAATTACAAGGAGTGGACTCAAGCTATGCCATTAGCCATTGGTGGTCGTGGCAAGCTCGGTTTGATCACTAGAGAAACCACCGCACCCAGTGACCCAAAGTCTCTAGAAATGCAGCGATGGCTCGTGAATAATTCTCTTGTGTGCTCCTGGTTGATTAACGCTATGTTGCCTTCCCTTAAACAGAGTTTTATGTATTTACCTACTACTAAAGACATATGGGATGCTGTTCGGTAATCCTATTCTGATGGCGAGGACCTTGCCCGTCTTTATGATCTAAAAACCATAATCTAGAATATCAAGCAAGGTACTCGCACCATTACTGACTACTGGTTGGAGCTCATTGGACTGTGGTAGGAATTGGATATGATCACCGAGGAGGAGTGGTCATCTTCCACTGATGCTGCATGACACAAAAACAATGTTGAAAAGGAACGTGTTTTCAGTTCCTCGTTGGTTTAAACCCTGAGTTTGATGACATTTGAAGCCGGATTCTAAGTTGTTCGTTGCTGCCTAACACTCGTGAGGCTTTCTCTGAAGTACGCCGTGAAGCCTCACGTCGTGACGTTGTGCTGCACCCCGCCTCTTTAACCGTTTCTAACTCCTCTGCCCTTGTTAGTAGAGGGGGGTCCTCATCTTCCTCCACAAAGTCTAAAGTCACTTGTGATCACTGTAAGAAGCCAGGCCACACTCGTGACTGTTGCTAGGACATTCATGGTAAACCAGCTGATTGGAAATCTCGAAAGGGTAAACCTAGGGGTTATCAGGTGTCACCAAAACCCTCCTAATCCTCTGATTCTCTTCCACCCTTGTCAAATGAGCAACTGCAGCAGTTACTTACTGCTCTCAAAGGCCTCCCAACGTAGCAACCTCCCCCTGCTGCGTCTGCCTCCATAGCTCACACAAGTACTCCTCCGTTCGCTCTTCATACGTCATTCTCGTCTAACAAATGGATAGTTGACACTAGTGCTACTGACCATATGACCTCGGATGCTCGTATGTTTCTTACCTATTTTCCCTGTGTTGGTAATAACACGATCACCACTGCTAATGGTTCGGCCTCTCCCATTGCCGGCAAAGGCTCGGTTACTCTTTTAGATTCACTGCATCTCAATTCTGTCTTACATGTCCCTCATCTAGCTTGTAACCTTCTTTCTATCAACAAAATTACTAAACATGCAAATTGTGGTGTTTATTTTTTTCCCACTTACTGTATTTTTCAGGATCTCTCAATGGGGAAGATGATTAGCATAGCTAGGGAGCATGATGGTCTCTATTAACTCGATGTCTCTACCGTGACTGCCTTGTGTTCACAAATCCATGGACTTGTCTCTACTTTTGACAATAATGATATTTTATTATGGCATAAAAGAATGGGTCATTCCAGTTTCTCTTATTTGCAACGTTTGTTTCCTTATTTATCCATTAATAAAAATTCCGTTCTTCACTGTGATTCTTGTACACTTGCCAAACACCATCGTGTACCTTTCCCACCATCCCAATACAAACTAACTCGTCTGTTTTCTATAATTCACAGTGATGTTTGGGATTCATCTCGTGTTTCCAACCGTACCCACTCAAAATGGTTTGTCACCTTCATTGACGATCACACACGAATGACTTGGGTTTACTTACTTGGAGAAAAATCCGTTGTTCCCTCTGTTTTTATGGAATTCTTTCACCTTGTCCAAAATCAATTTAACACTACAATTCAGGTTTTATACACGGATAATGGTACTAAGTTTTTTAATCAACAGCTTGACTCTTTTCTAAAAACTAATGGCATTGTCCATAATAGCTCTTGCCCTCATACCCCACAACAAAATGTTGTTGCCGAACACAAAAATCGACATCTTCTTGAGGTCGCCCGTGTGCTCCTCTTCACATGTAATGTGCCTAAATTTTTCTGGGGGGATCCTATTCTTACAGCCACTCATTTAATCAATCGAATGCCAAGCCGTGTTCTCTCTTTTGTCTCTCCTTTAGACAAACTTCATGAAACTCACCCAGTTACTCATTTTGATCACCACCTTCTACTTTGCGTCTTTGGTTGTTCTGCCTTCATTCATCTTCCTCACCCTCAATCTAAACTTGATCCACGTGCCGTTAAGTGTAGTTTTTGGGGTACTCATCTAGTCAGAAAGGATATAAGTACTATGATCCCATTTCCAAATGCCTCTTTGTTAGTCGTGATGTCTCTGTTTTTGAGCATGAGTCGTACTTTCCCCTTCTTCAATTTAGGGGGAGAATTGGAGTGAATTTCAGCGTGTAGAAAGTGTACCTAAGCCTATACCTCCAACTCAGCCGATTCTGTCCATTTCACCTAGTAATTCTATACCTATTCCTCCCAACGTTGCGCAAGTGCCAAAGGCAGGGGGAGATAAGACCAGCAATAAATATAACAAGGTATACACACGAAGAGATAAAGAAACTATAGAGATCACAATGCCTAGTGCTCTACCAGAATCTGACCAAATGAAAGATTCTGAAACGGTGATAGAAGTGAATGAGGAGGACCTGCCCATTGCCCTAAGAAAGGAGACTCGCTCTTGTACCATGCATCCTATCCAAAAGTATGTATCGTATGCCACTCTATCTTATGATTATCGTGCTTTTACCACTAATCTTGATGAAATCAGAATACCTAAAAATGTACATGAGGCTCTTGAGCATCTTGAGTGGAAGAGGCAGTGATGAAAGAAATAGCAGCATTAGAGAAAAATGAGACTTGGGAAGTGGTTAATCTACCAAAAGGGAAGAAAACAGCCAGATGCAAGTGGGTCTTTACCCCGAAATATAATGTCGATGGAACACTCCACAAGTTTAAGGCACAATTAGTAGCCAAGGGTTTCACTCAGACCTATGGGCTAGACTATAATGAGACATTCGCTCCTGTGGTAAAACTAAATACAATCAGGGTTCTTTTATCGATTGCAGCCAACTTGGATTGGCCTTTACAACAATTAGACATTAAAAACGCATTCCTTAATGGAAAGTTAAAAGAGGAAGTCTATATGACACTACCCCTAGGTTTTGATAGAGGGAGACAGAATCAAGTTTGTAAGATTAAGAAATCCTTGTATGGCCTAAAACAGTCCCCCAGGGCATGGTTCGACAGATTCTCCAAAGTTCTAAAGGTTGAAGGCTATAGGCAAAGTTTGTCTGACCATACAATGTTCGTTAAGAAGAATGGAGCACTAAAGGCAATTCTTATTGTCTATGTAGACGACATTATTCTTACAGGTGATGATGTAACCGAGATAAACAGAATAAAGACAGTTTTGAATCGAGAGTTTAAGGTCAAAGATCTAGGAAAACTAAGGTATTTTCTTGGAATGGAAGTTGCACATTCAAAGAAGGGAATCTATGTCTCTCAACGAAAGTATATTCTTGATTTATTAAAAGAAACTGGTATGCTTGGTTGCAAGCCAATTAAAACACCAATGAGTGTTAAGAGGGAAAGCACCAACCGAGGTAAGAAAAAGGCAACTACCAAAGAAGAGGCTGAGAAAGAAAAAAAACGACAAAAAGATGAGGAACCCGTGGACATTGGCAGATACCAAAGGTTAGTAGGAAAGTTAATCTACTTATCACACACCCGACCTAACATTGCCTTTGTGGCAAGTGTAGCAAGTCAACATATATGCTCACCCAGAAAGAAACACATGGATGCAGCCTACAGAATTTTGAAGTATTTGAAAGGAACACCAGGAAGAGGACTTTTCTTTAAAAAATGTGAATCTAGAACAATGGAAATTTACACAGATACAGACTGGGCAGGTGCTCCAAAGGATAGCAGATCCATATCTGGCTATTGTACCTTTATTTGGGGAAATCTAGTGACATGGCAAAGTAAAAAACAAAACGTTGTATCTAAAAGCAGTGCAAAATTAGAATTGAGGGCCCTAGCTCAGGGTATTATGGAAGGTCTCTGGTTGGAAAGAGTACCAGAGGAGGCTCAAGTTCAGATCAGCAAACCAATAAAGTTATTATGTGATAACAAGACAGCTCTGAATATGGCTTTAAATCTAGTACAACACAGTAGAACCAAACATGTCGAGGTTGATAGACATTTTATTAGAGAAAAAGTAGAGGATGGGATTGTATGTTTGTCCTATGTGACCTCAAAACAGCAAATTGCAGACATTCTCACAAAAGGGCTTCCTGAAGACTTGTTCAAAAAATTCATTAGCAAGTTGGACATGATTAGCATCTATCATCCAACTTGAGGGGGAGTCTAGGTTATATATATAAATATCAACTCTCGAGATATTAGGTAGATTATAGGGAATCAGATTTATTTTTGAATTATTTCTAGAATATCTCTGTAATCTCTCCTGATCTCCTCTGTAATCTCTCTCAATTTCCATTCTGCTTATATATACAGTGTACAGCAACACCCAGAAATATACAAGTGAATATTTTCATATATACCGTGTCTATAATGATGCAACGCTATTTGTAAGTCACAGCCTTGCTCATTTCTTAAATGTATTATGTGCATGGTATGTGGTCCAATGGAAGATGTTATTTTTGCCTTGCCTTCTATGATTGCTTAGACGCTTAGAAAATGTTTTGAGTGGGCTTCTGAGAAATGTCACATGGATACCTTATGAAGCATTGTTGCTTCCTGTTCTTGGGTAAGCGTGTGACTGTGGGCACAGGGTCAAGATTTGAACTCCTTTGGGATGCAAAGGAGGTATTTGATTATATGCAGTTCCACTCTGGAAATTAGAATTTATATTTGACTATGCTTTCTCTAGTTTAAGAAGCAGTGATGTTAATGATGACACACATGATGATACTATCCCCATAACAACAAAATGTATAATATTTAAATACGATTGAAAGCAGCCTGTTATGTATGATATTTATGGATGTTTAAACACTATGGCAAATGTTTGTGCTAGACCTAGGGTTCAAATGCAAAGAAAATGCATGGCAAGATGGTGTTCTTGGCGCAAATTGTCCTATTCCTACTAGATTGAATTGGACACACCAATTTCAAGTCAAGGATCGGATTGGGAGCTTCTTTTACTTCCCTTCTCTTAATTTTTAAAGAGCCTCTGGTGGTTTTAGTCCCTTTGTCATCAACAATAGAGAGGTCATCCCAATTCCTTTTGCAAAGCCTAATGGGGATATTGTTCTTGGTGACTGGTATACACAAAACCACATGGTTAGTAACTGTTTCAATGATTTTATTGCTTTGAATATTTAATATAGTGTATGTTCTCTTAAATACTGATTTATTATTATTTACTAAAATACATCTTCTCTTAAATTTAGGCCCCGAGAGCAATACTTGCTCATGCACAAGACGTTGGCATACCAGATGGAGTTCTTACCAATAGCGAAGGACCTTACTGATACAACACCACGTTGGTACCTAATGGCATCCAATATGAAACTATTAACATTGATCCAGGTATTGTCCTCTCTCTCTATGGTACTTGAGAAGATAATTTGTCTATTGTATCTTTGTCATTTTTAATGGTCTCTATTGGTTTCTTGGCTGCATTATTTAACTAACATGTTTCTCACTTTAAGTTGCCACCCTTTTTTGTTTTCTTCTCTCTTTTGTTTTTTTTAGCAATGTACTCTGATGTGTTCCTGCTGTTTCATTTTCTAGTTGAGAATTTAAATGTTTTTGCTCATTTTTTCCTCCTAAAAGTTTCTTCTTTATAACGACCAGAACTGATATGATTTGGGATGTGGAATGATGTAACATATGACAAGATATTTAATCCCTAACTATGATTTGAAGTGTAGTGTTGTGTTTGGTACTAAAAATAGCATCATGAATATAACCCTGGTTCCTTTTACAATTATTGCTTGTTAATTTATTAATATGTTTATTTCTAGCGTTCTATTATGTTAATAAGATTTTGGGTTGAAGAATTTGAAACCTGATCAAAAGCATAAACAAATTTGGTAGGCAAGACATGCAGAATTCGGATGCACAAAGTAGGGATATCAACTTGTTTGAATTTCAGGATACTGAATCATAATCTACTACTAGCAGAAACAAAGGGTTATTATACAGCTCAAGCAAGTTACACCCAATTGATATTCATGTTGGGCAGTCTTACTCTTTTCTAGTTTCTATGGACCAAAACGCGAGTTTAGACTACTATATGGTAGCTACTGCCAGGTTTGTGATTGGATCATTGTGGCACGAACATTATTCTAATTCCAAGGGACCTGCTACTAGTCCTCTGACAAACCCACCAAATGATGTATACTACAAAGAGGAATCCATGAATCAAGCACAAAGTGTGAGGTACACTAGAATTTGATATAATCTTTGCTTACAATGATTACAGCTCTTCAGTTCAATTTTCCTTTGTTCTTGGAATATCAGGTGTCCTTTTGTCTTAACATCCTCAACAATGATATCAAGGTACCCTAGAATGTGAATATCCATTTATCATGTGCTTCTATAGTGACATTTGAATGGATTTAATAGCTTGGCTTAATTTTGTTGCATAACTGCAAATATTTAACAAGCCAATTAGTTATTTACTACATTTTGCTTTCTTTATGATTTCATTCCTAACTTGAGTATTTTCAATAAATTATTTGTATTATTGATGAGGCAAAATACTCCTGCTAGTAGAGCTTATCCCAATCCTTAAGGATCCTATCATTATGGCTCCATCAATATAACTGACACTTATGTCTTAAAGGTTTTACCACCATTGACAATCAATGGAGAAGTTCGAGTAGCCATTAATGGGATTTCATTTGTTAAGCCAGAAGTACCATTTCAGCTAGCTGACCAGTATAGCTTGACAAGAATTTATAAGCTTGATTTTCCCAGTAAGCCTTTGAATAGGCCTCCAGTGATGGAAAGATTGATTATTAATGCTACTTATAAGGGTTTATTGAAATCGTGCTGCAAAACAATGACACCACAAAGAAGAGTTTTCATTTGGATGGCTATTCGCTTTTGTAGTTGGGTAGGAATCTTTTAAATGTTGGTATTTTATAGAAGCCTACCCTTTTGTGTTTGAGTGTAATATTATATTCTGTTGTCATATCATTTGAAGAATGTATTTTTATATGCAGGATGGCTTATGTAATTGGTCAGAAGATTCTAGAAATCAATATAATAAGTTGGATGCAATTTCTCATAGCTCAATTCAGGTGTACCTTCACTACTAGAATGTTGTTAAAATTTTTCTTTTTTAGGGTCAAGCAATTATCATCAACTGACATTTGATATTAAATTTCTCAATTTCGATACAAGTTAGAAGAAATTTGGGTTGATTCTTTGTTAACTGAGTTGAATCAGAAACTTTCTTCTTGAGTATTTTATTCACTATATATAAGTTGAATTTCTTAGCAAGTCATACTGGATATAGCAAAAGTTATCTTTTTTGACGCTACTAAATTCATTTCAATAGGAAAGTGCAGAAGAACCTTGCTTTAACATTAGTTCACGAGGTTGAAGATCTTACATTTCATATTTTTATTGGCTTTATAGGTTTATTTTGATCACTGGACAGCAATCCCGTTTTCTCTTGACAATGTTGGATCATAGAACTTGAGAACAGAAAACCTGGACAGGTGGTACCTAGGACAAGAAACATATTTGAGGATTGTGAATCCTGATAAAAATGGTGATACAGAGACGATTGCACCAGATAATGTTTTATATTGTGGCCCCTCAATTTTCTGCAAAAGTAAGTTCCTTCCCTTCTGCTTGCAAAAGATTGTATTGAGTCTTACACATCATTTTTTTCTTGTTTTTTTTCTTTTCATTTTGCTTCTTTGTTTACTTGTAGGAAGCAAAACTCATATTCTAACTCACTAACAGTTCCTTTTGAAGGATACTTAGATACTATCACATTGATGTCTTTCTCTATGATTTTGTTGTCTATGTAAGAACATAACTCATTTTTCATTGGCATTATATATATGTGTGTAGACAATATTCAAGAATTAAGACCATTATAGTGCTCCTTTTCACCATGCATAAATTAAACCAACAATTAGGATAAGCACGAAAATTAAAACTTCTATAAATACAGATACCCCTGATACATCGAAACTCATTGCCCACAGATAAAGAAAAACTGTTTCAACATCCAAAAAAAAAACTAGAATAAACATATAATAACGGATTCTAAACTGTAACCAAGCATTGTCCATAGGTTTTATTCCCGATTGATAACCGGAAAGTTTCCCAGGCCCTTTATTAATTGGGGTGTGTGTGTATTATAATTTAGATTTAGATAGTTAACTCTTCAATTTTATGAGGGGGGAAAACCCCTTATGGACGAACAAATCGGGTATGCACGTAATTGAGGATTTCATATTATTAAAAATTTATCTTATTCAACTTGAATAATGAGAATACAATCACATAGATACTAGAGGTTTAATAGCTACCATGAACCATATTTAGTTTACATGGCATATTAATTTGATGGAAACTCAATAATAATGAAAATGCTTTATTAAGTGTGGTTGTTTAATGTTCTTTTTTTTTTTCAGAGGTTTTTTCGTGTCCAATTTTCTAAAGTGTCAGTGTTGAACGTGTCAAACTCCGTCATCCTCCACCTTTCCAAGTCTGTCCATGTGTGTAAGAAGTAGAGTCTATTGTGTTAGTTAATTGAGTCTTAGGGGCTGGTATATGCATGTAATGGGAAAAGTTTATGGACCCAGTTTCCCTTTGAATCAATGACAGAAGTTTCACTTTTTTAAATTGTGCCACGTGTGCTATTACTTTGTTTGGTTAATACTATTTTTTGTTCTTAAAATTCAAATTTTGCTTTTGGTCTTTAAAATTTGAAAGTGTGGTTTTGGTTTCTAAAATTTCAAACTAATGGTTTTGGACTTTAAAATTTGACTTCATTTTTGTTCGACTAAAAATTTTTGTAGTCTCAAGAATAGTGTTTTTGGTCCTTGAAAACAAGGTCCTATTTAGATATTAGGCCAAACTATGGTTTGGGTCTTTGGCCCTGTTTAGATATTAGGCCAAACCATAGTTTGGGAAAAAAGTCATCCAACAGGTACAAATTATCCGAAACTATAGTTTGGGTTAAAACCATGGTTTTGGAGTCCAAAATTATGGTTTTGGATGAAGCATTTTCTTTTTGCTTTTTGGCTGAAATTTGACTCTACAGAGAAGGGCCAACAGTACATGACAAAAAGAGCCCTCAATTATTTCATTCACTTTTCTCACTCATCATTCGGCCTTCCATCCTTCGCTCTGAAATCTCCCTGCCATTCCTCCTTTTACTGTAGATCTAAAGTAAAACTACTTTTACTATTCAAAATCATATTTTATAAAATAATCATTTTTCTATAAACATATTTAATCTTATAATTTATAAATATATATACATATACTAATTATTTATTAATTATATTATCTTATATCTTATTAATTATATTAGTAAAAATTATTTTATTAACAATTTTATTTCTTCAAATTAAAATATATTATAAAATCTATCCTTTATATAATTATCATATTAACTTATGCTCTTTTTAGTAATTTGCACATGTAAAAAGTGATTCTGATAACAAATATCTAAACATTTTCACTTTATCAGAATCACTTTTTTTAAAAAATCTATTCTTCACAAAATATATTCTCCAAACTATGATTTGGTTTCATCCAAACACTATCCAAGAATCAAAACTAAAATGAGGTTAAATTTTAAGAACAAAAACTATTAATTTTAAACTTTAAGTACCAAAACTCAAGTAAGATCAAATAAGATGAAGTTGTCCTATATAATTATTGAATCAAGTATATATATATATGTGACTCACTAACTATTTTGTGTCCATTAATTCAATTTTTTTAAAGGAATAGAAAAAGCCTCCAAAAATAATTCAAATTAAAACAGTAAAATGAATGTCTTTTTCCAATTCAAAATAATTATTATCAACGAATAATACGATTAAAAAATGAGGTTCTTTTTATCCCCCATTATCCCTATTTCACCCAACACTAATTAGAAACGTCGTCTTTCTCGCTTGGGGATCCGTCGCTCCTGCCGTCTGCCAACTTCGTAGCTTGAGTTTAGACGAATAGCATGTGGTTCACTGTTTTTCTATTTGTTGTTGTAAATGATTATGCTACCTCCGTTGCTTAATATAAAAACTAATTAACTAATTTGAATAAATTTAAAAAATTAGTTAAATTAACTATTTGTAATAAATATATATTGTGTTTCTTAAAATATTCTTACTAATTAAGTGTAATGGCTAGAATTACTGTCATTACAAGGACTGTTTTAAAAACAATTTGATAAATATGAAATACTAAGTGGATAGGAATCTTATATTTAGAACTAAAATAAAAATCAAACAAGTTTTTATATTAACAATTGGAGGTAGTATATATATAGTTATACGTCTACTCTTGAGTTATTATTATTTATTTTTTTTGGGTGAATTTCACCTTGTAGAATAGTCATTTTTTTATATTTCATTATAAATTTCCAAAATTAATGTGTTATCATTGTTCTCAATTTACAACGAAAGTTAGATACATTACATAAAAAGAACATATTACAATGAACAAATGAGTGTTTTAATACATATCCATAGTCAATGACTAGTTATCTTCTTTTTTTTCGTTCAAATATTATAATGGCTAGCAGCTCCCTAATATTGTGGAATTTTCCTTTCTTGTAGCGAATTCTTTCTTACTGTTGGCTTCCTTTCACTGTCTTTTCTCTTCACCATCTCCCTAATTCTTCTGTATATGGCAATTTGCAACAAAGAATATAAAAATAACAACTGTTGATGTCCAAAATTACAACAAATGGTAGAAAAAGTACAACTCTACAACATATGAAAATTTACAACAAAAAATAGAACAGTAACAACTCTGCGTATAAAATTACAACAAAAAATAAAAAAGGTACAGCTCTACACACGAGCATTTACAAAATAAAGAAGTAACAATAATACATATGAACATTTATAAGAAAGAACAAAAAAAGAACAAGCATACGTATGAGAAATTACAAAAGTAAGTACAATTCTACATGTAAAAATTTACAATAAAAAAGAGAAACATAGTATATTTTAAATTAATAATGCATTACATTAGTTTTTCAATGGTAAATGAGAAAATTGTTAAGATTTTAAACTTTCCACTCAAATTTACATTCAAAAAACTTTCAAGTGCACAACGCTCCTAAGTAAAAACTTTCAAGACAAATTTATATATTAATCCATTAAAATATGTGTTTTTAATTTTTTTAGCTATTCAAAAGGGAAGAATTCTAAAAAAAATACTTTTGATTTTTAAAATTTAAAATCAATCATGTTTACTGTTCTTTCATAACAATTGATAACATTTAGAAAGCAAAAACCAACATATTTTGTAATCATTCCTGATTTAGGATTTTGAAATTTTAGATGTGTTTTTTTGGAATTTTTCTTTCAAAGAACCTCAATAAATAATTTGTAATAAATGTGATGAAACATAATAAAATCTTGTAACATAATGTTCGAAAGTCTGAATATATATATATTTGCCATTCCCTCCTTCCTCTTTCCTCTTCCGCGTTAATTCTCACTCTTGCAAGTTCATGAAAATGGCTTTCTCCCTCTTCTCACTCTCACTGTTATTTCATTTTTCTGTGCTCTCATTCATATGTTTCGCTAGCGACCCAATGGTCTTTACTAAGCTTCGAGTCTCTTACATCACCGCCTCTCCCCTTGGTGTTCTTCAACAGGTTTGTTCTTTCGTTTTCTTTGAACTTGTTTCGTCATCTTCACCATTGCTAATGATGATAGTAATTTGCATTTCGCTAATGATTCTTCTGAATATGCGTGCGTTCTTTGCGCGGGAAATTGATTATACGATTCTAGCACCTCTTTGTTGCATTTGACTTTCTTTTCAAATTTTGTCGTTTGTTACGTGTTAAAGAATGTATGTATTTGAATGGTATAGTGGTGGATAGTTTGAATTTCGCCGTTCTTGAAGTGGAAAACATGTCTACGGCTACTGGTTTGTTTCACCGTAGAATCATTTCATTACATTCTTTCGTGTTTTTCCGTTTTCTTTGCTTGACTTTTTGGTTTAGCTCATAATATCGACCTGGCTCAACAAGATAATGGTTTATGAGTATCAAGTTGGTGCCTTTTGAACATCATTGAAACAGAGTATACTAACAAACTTATTAATACTTTTACGTGATCTTTGCAAGATTGAAACTCATAAGGGGGGTTGAGAGACCTTCATTTTTTAAGAAGGAAAAGAGAGGAAATATTATTTTTCAAGATTGAAACAGTACGCTCAGTCTTTCTTTAAAATGTTAAATTTTGATAATAAAAAATGTTAAATTTCAACTCAATTGTGTCTTTCATAAGGAAAAAAAATTGTTTTGAAAACTTTAGAAATATACATTCAGTGCATGCATCGCTGGATATGTCATTGATATTTTATATTTGTTATTCCACTACGTTTTTCTATATCTTTTTGTAGGTTTTCTCTAATTATATCAGTTCTACAATGCAAAGATTCCTTTTTTCTTCCCTTTGATTTCCCAAACTGTACAGTGCCCTTTGAACTTTGTCTGACTCCACTGTTGAATACAATTTTATTGCAAGTTATAGCTATCAATGACAAGTTTCCAGGTCCTCTTATAAATGTTACTACTGGTAACAATGTAGTTGTAATGTGCTAAATGAATTGGATGAAGATCTGCGTATTACTTGGTTGGTACCAAAAATTACAATTCTTATACTTATGCTCTCTCTAGTTTAAGAAGCACTGATGTTAATGCAGATACACGTGATAATACTATCCCCATAACAACAAAATACATAATATTTAAATACAATTGGAAGCACCCTGTTAGTATGATCTTTACGGATGTTTAATATATTCTGGTTAGTATTTTGTAGTCCTTGGTTAACATGTTTAAAATTAAACATTATGGCATATGTCTGTACTAGGCTTGGGGTTCAAATGCAAAGAAATGCGAAGCATGATGGTGTTCTTGGCACAAATTGTCCTATTCCTCCCAAATTGAATTGGACATATCGATTTCAAGTTAAGGATCAGATTGGGGGCTTCTTTTACTTCCCTTCTCTTAATTTCCAAAGAGCCTTAGGTGGTTTTGGTCCCTTTGTCATCAACAATAGGGAGCTTATCCCAATTCCTTTCTCATAGCCTGATGGGGATATTGCTCTTATTATTGGTGACTGGTATACACAAAATCACATGGTTAGTAACTGTTTCAATGATTTTTTTAATTTAAAATTTTAATGTAGTGTATGTACTCTTAGATACTGATTGATTATTTACCAAAATACATCTTCTCTTAAATTTAGGCCCGGAGAGAAATACTTGATCATGGACAAGACCTTGGCATACCAGATGGAGTTCTTACCAATAGCAAAGGACCTTACTGATTCAACACCACGTTGGTGTTAGGATTATAGTTTTGATGATAACAAGTCAGAATATCAGGGTTAAGTATTTTGATCGATCAACTAATCGAACAATCAGTTATCGCTAAGATTTCAGATAAATGATCAAGTGTAAATCAGGTCTATAGTAGTCTTTTTGATCGAAGAACTATTCGATGAATAGTTTATCGATAAAGGGATCGATAATCGCTAGTGTAAAAATCACATAAGAGTATGGAAATTATCGATAAGCTGATCCATAATATCAGGTAAGCAATCGAGTTACTGATAAGAAACCGAGTGCATTTATCGATCAAGTTATCGATAAATCAGTCATCAATAACGACTTCGATAAAAGGTAACACTCTCTACTTGTTCTGCACATTAGTTCAGTTACAAATTTATCGATCATATTTTCGATCATTTGTTTATCGATTACGTACTCGAACTTTATGCTCTAACTCTCTGAATGCAGGAGATCAAATTCACTGATAGATCGATAATTTTATTGATCACAAAATTTTCGATTACATGATCGATAATCAATGTTCTTTTTAACTTTTACTCAGTTTTGCTACAGCTAAATTATCGATAACATTATCGATAATTTTAACTTGTTTGCTTAAATAAGTTTTTCACATAACGTGTTCGATAAAGAGTCTGAGAATTGACATATTAGCATTAAGTTATGATGAACTAATTTTCGATCAAGTTATCGATCACTGGATTTTCGATAAAATGATCGATCATTCAATTCCCCGAACTTCATGTTTTCACAAAACGTGATCGATAATCATTTTCCTTACCTTACAGGATCAAACTTCTTTCTTCACTATTATCGATCACTTGTTCGAATAGTTAATGATCGATCAGCTGTTCGATCATTTCAAATAGCATGTGTCTTCCTTTGATTATTTACATAACCATGTTTTATCGATAATATTATCTATCATATATTTATCGATAAGATGTTCGATCATCAATGACTGAAGCTTCATTTTAATAACATCTAAATTATCGATAATCTGTTCGGTCAATTATATGATCGATCACTTGTTCGATCATGCAATGATTTCCTCTTTCTATGAAAATTCTTGGAGCCGATGATCCAACACTTGATCGATAACTTTAGTGATCTATTTCGAAAAGTCTTCATTCCGTTTATCGATAACTTGATCTATCATCAAGTAATCGATCATCTTTTCGATCAAACCAAACCGGAATGACACTCTGTTCTTGTTACTGATAAATGATCTCGTCACAAATCTTGAATGATAAATTAGCCTTCCTTCTGTATTCAAGGTTAAAGCACTCACCACAAAATTCTCACTTGTTCTAAGTTTGAAATATGCAGATTAATGAAAACGAGTGCAACGGCTCTTCAATGGGATTACGTAGACTGCGACCTACAGTGTCAGAAACTCAGACGCATTAATGGCGGAGCTGTTAAAACCAGTGAAACACGCAAACGAAGTCACAACGGCTAGAAGCCTTCCGTCTAACGGCTATTTAACGATATCAACTATAAAAGGCGCGAAGAGGCATTAATGAAGAGAATTGAATACCGGAGCTACCATCTGCTATTATTTAGTTACGCATTCAATACTCTGTTTTTCACTTTACTACTGAGCATCAGTGTTTATCATTGAATTCACTCTGTAAGAGAGCCATTCACTACTTTCATTAAAAACTTGAGAGACACTCAAGAGTGTGGACTCTTGAGAGGGGTTGTATCCTTACGGGAGTAAGGGGGAGTGATTGAGCGATTCAATTACTGTACCGAGGCACCAAGAGCCCTGTCGATCTTGGAAGATAGTGAAATACTCAGAGGTGTTCTGGGGACTGGAAGTAGGTCACGTGGTTGAGACCGAACCAGTATAAATCTTGTGTCTCTTCTCTGCGGTTAAATTTCTCCTTACTCTGACTCTCTGTTTCATTCAATACTTGCACGCATTTAATTCTTAAATTTTTGTAACTCACCCAATTCACCCCCCTCTTGGGTGAGATTGTTTCTAACATTTGGTATCAGAGCAGGTCTCTTCACTAAGGATTTAACAGTCCGAAGATAGATCAAATGGCAGGATTTGGAGATAGCGTGTTACCGGAAGGATGTTCAACATCTAAACCGCCAGGCTTCAGTGGAGAAAATTATACGTTCTGGAAAATGAGGATGAAAATCTTCATTAAGGCCACAGAGTATGGGTTGTGGGACGTAATAGAACACGGCAACTATGTCCCGATGAACACAGTAGATGGCCAGCAAGTACCCAAGAGTTCCACGGAATTCAACGAGGAAGATAAGAAGCTGGTGACCCTAAATGACAAAGCGATCAACATACTCACGTGTGCGCTTAGTCAAAGGGAATACTTCAGAGTCTCAAGCCTGGAAACCGCGAAGGAAATGTGGGAGGCTCTGGAGATAGCTCATGAAGGAACCACCGGTGTAAAACAGAGTCGAATCAACACTCTCACTACCGAATTCGAATTATTCAGAATGAAGGAAGGAGAGAGTATCCGAGATATGGAAGTCAGATTCTCACATCTCATAAATCACCTCACTGCACTTGGGAAGAAATATAGTCAAGAAGATCAAGTGAGGAAAATTCTGAGCGGTCTCACAAAAGAATGGGAACCGAAAGTAACAGCTATTGAAGAAACCAAAGGAGAATCCATTGGTTCGGTTGCAGCACTATTCGGGAGTCTTGCTGAGTATGAGAGCAAGCAAAAATACAAAAAGGAGATGAACGAGAAAAATCGGAAAGGCATCGCTCTTAAAACTCAAGTGAGCGAGGATGAAAATGAAGATGATCTTGATGATGATGAAATGGGCCTTATAGTCAAAAGGTTCAAGAAATTCTACAAAAACAGAACCGGAAAGAAGTTTCAGCCGAAACGCAAAATTTCCTCGTATCCGAACGAATCAAAGGATCCAATCATTTGCTTCGAGTGTAAAAAGCCAGGACATATCAAGGCGGAATGTCCCCAACTCTCCAGAGCAAAGGATAAAGAAAAGAAGAAAGAAAGATTCAGAAAGAAGAAAGCCTTCGTCACATCAATCTGGGGAGACAGCTCCTCCGATGAAGAAGAAGAAAGTGACGATGAAGAGACAGCTAATATCTGTCTAGTGGCCCAAGAAAACGAGGACTCAGAAACAGACGAGGTAATAATTTCTGAACCATCTTATGATGAATTGCAGTCTGAATACAATGCTTTACACTTAGAATTAGTAAGAATTGCAAAAGAGTTAGTTAATTCTAAGAGAAGGATAAAGTTTTTAGAAGATCAACAATCAAAGGTTAAAGTCAATACTGACTCGACCTTGACTTGTGAAAGTTGTGAAAAGAATGAAAGAAAGATTGAAGATCTAACCAGAACTTTAGAAAAATTCACTAAAGGAAGCGAAATGCTTAAGGTGATTCTAGGAGCTCAACGATGCTCTATGGACAAGACTGGTATAGGATACGATCCAACCCAAGATAAATCGAAAGAAAAGAAAAAGAGTAGTGGTAGATCATATCTTACATATTTTAGAAATTCTGTGCATTCCTCAAATCCTTTTGCACTTTGTTCTCATTGCAACCGTAAAGGCCATTCAACTTCTTCTTGTTACTATAAGAAGAAAGGAGATTACGGAACATTAAAATGGGTGCCCAAAGGTACTTATGCACCAAAAATAACTCATACTAACCAGAAAGGACCCAAGAAGGTATGGGTACCTAAAACATGATTGTAATTTTTGCAGGTATGTCTCAAGGCATCCAGAACAAATAAATGGTATATAGACAGCGGATGTTCCAGACACATGACAGGTGACACTGAGAAGTTTACATCACTCAAACCAAAAGATGGAGGAAAAGTAAGCTTCGGAGGAAACCAATCGGGAAAAATTGCTGGAATCGGAGAAATCGGAAGTAATATAGGCATGAAGGTCGAGGACGTGTACTACGTGGAAGGTCTGTGTCATAATCTCCTCAGCGTCAGTCAGAGTGCGGACAAAAACAACTGGGTAATCTTTGATTCTGAAGAGTGTTTAATCATAAGCAAAGATGACCTACCCTTGAAGAAAGAAGAATTGAATACGAAGCTGAGAGCTCCGAGGGACGGTAACTGTTATACACTTCAATTTGATTCTAAAGCTTCTGAAAATTGTTTTATTAGTAAAAAGGAGGAAAGTTGGATTTGGCACAAGCGTCTTGCACATGTCAACATGAATCAACTTTCAAAATTAATAAAAAGGGATCTAGTTGTTGGTTTACCAAAAATCCAGTATGAACGCGATGATGTTTGTGATGCTTGTCAAAAAGGTAAACAAACAAAATCTTCATTTAAATCAAAGAAGATAGTTTCAACTGAAAGACCTCTCCAAATGATTCACATGGACTTGGTCGGTCCATCTAGAGTAAAAAGTTTCGGGGGAAATCTTTATACTCTTGTAATAGTTGATGACTATTCAAGGTTTACCTGGACTTTGTTTCTTTCCTCTAAAGATGAAACTTTTAATGCTTTCATTGTTTTTGCCAAAAAGGTCCAAAATGAGAAAGGTATATCTATTGTGTCTATCAGGTCAGATCACGGAGGAGAATTTGAAAACAACGAATTTGCAGAATATTGTGAGGAACATGGAATTGACCACAACTTTTCTGCACCAAGGACTCCTCAACAAAACGGAGTAGTTGAACGAAAAAATAGAGTACTCACGGAGATGGCTAGAGCAATGCTAAATGAGAAAAAGGTCTCACAAGTTTTCTGGGCAGAAGCAATGAGCACAGCTTGCTATATCTCAAATAGAGCCTACATCAGAACATTGCTCGGGAAGACTCCATATGAATTGTACAAAGGAAGAAAACCCAATCTGTCACATCTAAGGATCTTTGGAAGCAGATGCTATATCCACAACAACAACAAAGAGAACCTAGGAAAACCGTTTCAGAAAACAGGGATGTTTTAAACGATCCCTCTTTACAAGAAAATCTAGAGCAGCCAAAGGCATGGAGACACAACCGAGATCATCCTCTGGATCAAGTCATCGGTAAAGTCAATGAAGGGGTCAAAACCCGGAGACAAATTGTCAATGAAGTTCTTTTCTCTGCTTTCATATCTCACATTGAGCCCTCTAATATTGACGAAGCACTATCAGATGAATTCTGGATAGTTGCGATGCAGGAAGAACTTAATCAATTTGAGAGAAATCAAGTTTGGGAATTGGTACCCAGACCAGAAGATCATCCGGTCATTGGCACCAAATGGGTATTCAAAAACAAGCTCGATGAATCAGCTCAGATCGTCAGAAACAAAGCCCGATTAGTAGCAAAAGGCTATAATCAAGAAGAGGGAATTGATTATGAAGAAACGTATGCTCCTGTAGCTAGACTGGAAGCCATACGAGTTCTTTTGGCTTTTGCTTGCATCAAAGATTTCAAACTATTTCAAATGGATGTTAAAAGTGCATTTCTGAACGGTTATATATCAGAAGAGGTGTTTATCGAACAACCTCCCGGTTTTGAAAATCCAAATTTTCCAAATCATGTTTACAAACTTAAAAAGGCTTTGTATGGTTTGAAACAAGCGCCCAGAGCCTGGTATGAACGACTTAGCCACTTTCTTATAGAAAAAGGTTTTGAAAGAGGTAAAGTGGATGCCACACTTTTCATTAAAAGAAATAGAAAAGATCTTTTGATTGTTCAAATATATGTAGATGATATTATTTTCGGTGCTACTAACGAAGATCTCTGTCAAGAATTTGCTAAGCTTATGCAGGGAGAATTCGAGATGTCCATGATGGGAGAATTAAATTTCTTTCTGGGATTACAAATCAAACAAAAGAAGAACGGTATATTTATCTCCCAGACGAAATATGTAAAGGAATTGCTGAAGAAATTCGGAATGGAGAATGCTAAAAGTGTAAAGACTCCAATGAGCTCAACCTGTTCGCTTGATATAGACGAAGACGGGAAAGACATAAATCTAACAAGATATAGAGGGATGATCGGTTCCTTACTATACCTTACTGCAAGTAGACCAGATATTCAGTTCAGTGTTGGAATGTGTGCGAGATATCAGTCAGCTCCAAAGGAGTCGCATGAAGAAGCCGTGAAACGGATACTCAGATATCTTGTAGGAACTCAAAATTTAGGAATCTGGTATCCAAAAGGAGGAACCGAATATTTAATGGGATATTCTGACGCCGATCACGGTGGATATAAAACAGACAGGAAAAGCACCAGTGGACAATGCCAATTCTTCGGAGGATGTCTTGTCTCATGGTCAAGCAAAAAGCAAAACACCGTGGCAATCTCCTCTACTGAATCAGAATATGTAGCCACTGCCTGCTGTTGTGCTCAGATCTTATGGCTAAAACAACAAATACAAGATCTAGGAATCAATATACGTGAGATTCCAATCTTATGTGATAATACGAGCACGATAAGTCTGTCCAAGAATCCAGTTCATCATGCTCGAACCAAACACATTGATGTTCGACATCACTTTATTCGTGATCATGTTCAAAAGAAAGATGTAAAAGTTGAATTCATCCCCACTGAATATCAGATAGCCGACATCTTCACAAAACCACTAGACCAACAGAAGTTCAGCTATTTCAGAGGAGAATTGGGAATGGTAAATCCCAATGAATTGTAAGAAATTTCATACTATCTCTTAAGATTAAATGTTTAAATTTATTGTTTTGATGATAAGATAACTAACTTAAGCATCGGAGTATGTAGAAATTTGTTTTGCAGGAAGCTCTGTTTCGATGAAGAAAAACAGAGGTAAACAGAGTATGAGATTATCGATCAATTGATCGATAATCATGAAGGCAAGTGGGAGATAATTTATCGAACAACTGATCGATAAATTCACTTTGTAAAGAAAGGGAATTGCTCCAACACTACAATTATCGATAACGTGATCGATAAAATAAATATCGATCAGAACATCGATCAAGAGCCTCAAGGTTCCGAGACTCGTCTGTCAAATTTGGTAAGCATTGATCGATAAGCTGACCGATAAGCTTAATTATCGAACAAATATTCGATAAATTACATCAGGTACGCATTTCTTTTTACTTACTTTATCGATAATATGTTCGATAAATGCTTGATCGATAACTTAATCGATAAAACTGATCTTTGTTCAAGTGTCTTCTTCATAATTATCGAACACGTGATCGATCAAGTGTTGATCGATAACTTAATCGATAATTTCAAGAACTATAACGGTACTGTACTGAATTTCATCCGTCAGTTTTCCGAACCCTAGCTCGAACATTTCCCGTCCCCTGTTCTTCGCAACGGTCGAAAATCACTCCTATCTTAAATTCTTCCACCGTTACACCGATCGAATCGTTCTCTACCACATTCCCAACCTTCACCCACTTCAAACTCACCGTTTAATCTGTCAAAAACTCGCTCAGCACCTCCGAAATGGCTCGGGTGAAGCAACCGAATGTGGAAAAGGGAGAAGCACCGGAGAAACAGCCTCAATCGAGTGACACCACCGCTTCGGGTACTCGAAAGCGATACAGACCGAAGGTGAGAGAGGAATCAACGAAGAAGAGAACTACTCTGAAAATCCGGGAAAGTCGGACCGAAGAACAACCGGCCTCTCTCAGAAAGTCTCCCCGGTCCAAATCAAAGCTACCGATTGTAACTGAGGAATCGGAGACCGAGTCGGATGATGGAGTCTCAGTTCAGAAAGCTGTGGAATCAGCCTTGAATATCTCTGTCCCCAAGCAACCGAGAAAGAAGAAACAGAGGGCAAGTGAAGGAGTCGCTCGGGAAATTCCTTCTGAAGGTATACCCACTGAATTTTCTGAGTTATTATCTGGCAATCTCGATATTGAGGTTAATATAACAAAGTATAAGGCCGATTTTGCCAATAGAAAATTCTGTCCTGTGGTATCTGTTGATTTAGAGGGTCTGAGGAAAAATAAACAGATTGAGCTTGATTTAAGTGACCCACTGCAGCATTATTCAAATTGGTTAATTATTGGTGGTGAATACTGTCCCGAAGTGGTTAAAAGATTCTACTGTAATATGGAATCAGTAGAAAAATATGATGATAAAGACAATCTCATAGAAAATTGTCTGAAAGTTACACTGAGAGGCAGAGCTTTTGAAATAACCAGTGCCAAAATAAATGAGTTGCTAGGAACTCAAGATTTTGTGCGAGGTGGTGACATGAATGAGGTAAAGGCTTACAGAATCTTAATGCAGAACAGTGATTATCCCGGTGAGCTGAATTTCCCACCTAAGCAGATGTGTGACTTCTATAGGATCATCCATTACATCTATTCTAGATGCATGGTAAACAAATCCGGTAGCTTCTCACATCTCACTCAGGATGATTATCTTCTACTAGCCCGGATTATTAGTGGGGAAAAGATTAATATTGGGGATCTTATTTACTCTGAGATGAAGGACTTTGTTCTTAATAAGTCCAGATCAACCCCAATCCCCTATCCTCAGTTGGCCACTTATTTCCTTCAGGCACATAACATTGCTCCATTTGAGCCTGGGGAACTCAAGACCAAGGTTCCTAGTTTTGGCCTCACTCAGCTCCACAAAATGAGGATCTCTGTTCCCTTTACACCATCACAGAAAGTATCTCAGAAGGATAAGGGAAAGCAACCAGTTGCTAGTGCCTCTCGGACCCAGGATGAAGCCGAATCCACTGCTGCTCCATCTCATACCCCTGGTCCATCTTTTATGGAGAGGTCCCTCAGGGAAATGTTTCAGGCTGAGCTTCGTGCATTTGAGACCAGAGTCTACACTACTGCCAGAGACTATGGGGAAGTTTCTGACCGGAAGTTTGATGGCATCTCTAAGATTCTGGATCTTCACCAACAAGCCATGGTAGTTTTGGAAAAGGAAGTCACTGAGAGGTTTAATTCAGTGGACAAGGAACTCCAAGAGCTTAAAGGCTTAGTTACCTCTCTCTGCCACCACTTCACTCCACCTAGCACCAGCTTCAGCTATGAGGATCTCCTTTTCCATCCTCCCTCTCCACCACACCCTGAGCCTGCACCTTCTTCCTCTCCTTTACCTACTTCTCCTATTTCCACCACTCCTCCTTCTGTTCCATCTACTTCTACTTCAGTCCCTACTACTCTTGCTCTTATCACTGTACCTCACCCTGTTCCCTCCTTTCATTTTCCATCTATTTCTCCACTTCTTCCCCTTCCTCCTCTCCCTATTTCCCTGACCATTCCCTCGGCTCCTACCCCTTCTGATGCTGACAAAAAGGGGGAGAAGAAAACTGATGATACTTCGTAGATTATATGGCTTTATGAGTTGCTTTTTATGGCTTTTTGGTTCCATGTCATGACGTTATATTATCTCTTTTGTGATTTTCTTTTGTGTATCTGGATAGTGCTTTTATCGATAATATGTTCTTGATATTTATCTGCCTTTTTATGCTTTTTAAGAATATGAAACTGTTTGATGTTCTCTCTGATAAATGACTCTTAACCTGTGTTTTGTCATCATCAAAAAGGGGGAGAATGTTAGGATTATAGTTTTGATGATAACAAGTCAGAATATCAGGGTTAAGTATTTTGATCGATCAACTAATCGAACAATCAGTTATCGCTAAGATTTCAGATAAATGATCAAGTGTAAATCAGGTCTATAGTAGTCTTTTTGATCGAAGAACTATTCGATGAATAGTTTATCGATAAAGGGATCGATAATCGCTAGTGTAAAAATCACATAAGAGTATGGAAATTATCGATAAGCTGATCGATAATATCAGGTAAGCAATCGAGTTACTGATAAGAAACCGAGTGCATTTATCGATCAAGTTATCGATAAATCAGTCATCAATAACGACTTCGATAAAAGGTAACACTCTCTACTTGTTCTGCACATTAGTTCAGTTACAAATTTATCGATCATATTTTCGATCATTTGTTTATCGATTACGTACTCGAACTTTATGCTCTAACTCTCTGAATGCAGGAGATCAAATTCACTGATAGATCGATAATTTTATTGATCACAAAATTTTCGATTACATGATCGATAATCAATGTTCTTTTTAACTTTTACTCAGTTTTGCTACAGCTAAATTATCGATAACATTATCGATAATTTTAACTTGTTTGCTTAAATAAGTTTTTCACATAACGTGTTCGATAAAGAGTCTGAGAATTGACATATTAGCATTAAGTTATGATGAACTAATTTTCGATCAAGTTATCGATCACTGGATTTTCGATAAAATGATCGATCATTCAATTCCCCGAACTTCATGTTTTCACAAAACGTGATCGATAATCATTTTCCTTACCTTACAGGATCAAACTTCTTTCTTCACTATTATCGATCACTTGTTCGAATAGTTAATGATCGATCAGCTGTTCGATCATTTCAAATAGCATGTGTCTTCCTTTGATTATTTACATAACCATGTTTTATCGATAATATTATCTATCATATATTTATCGATAAGATGTTCGATCATCAATGACTGAAGCTTCATTTTAATAACATCTAAATTATCGATAATCTGTTCGGTCAATTATATGATCGATCACTTGTTCGATCATGCAATGATTTCCTCTTTCTATGAAAATTCTTGGAGCCGATGATCCAACACTTGATCGATAACTTTAGTGATCTATTTCGAAAAGTCTTCATTCCGTTTATCGATAACTTGATCTATCATCAAGTAATCGATCATCTTTTCGATCAAACCAAACCGGAATGACACTCTGTTCTTGTTACTGATAAATGATCTCGTCACAAATCTTGAATGATAAATTAGCCTTCCTTCTGTATTCAAGGTTAAAGCACTCACCACAAAATTCTCACTTGTTCTAAGTTTGAAATATGCAGATTAATGAAAACGAGTGCAACGGCTCTTCAATGGGATTACGTAGACTGCGACCTACAGTGTCAGAAACTCAGACGCATTAATGGCGGAGCTGTTAAAACCAGTGAAACACGCAAACGAAGTCACAACGGCTAGAAGCCTTCCGTCTAACGGCTATTTAACGATATCAACTATAAAAGGCGCGAAGAGGCATTAATGAAGAGAATTGAATACCGGAGCTACCATCTGCTATTATTTAGTTACGCATTCAATACTCTGTTTTTCACTTTACTACTGAGCATCAGTGTTTATCATTGAATTCACTCTGTAAGAGAGCCATTCACTACTTTCATTAAAAACTTGAGAGACACTCAAGAGTGTGGACTCTTGAGAGGGGTTGTATCCTTACGGGAGTAAGGGGGAGTGATTGAGCGATTCAATTACTGTACCGAGGCACCAAGAGCCCTGTCGATCTTGGAAGATAGTGAAATACTCAGAGGTGTTCTGGGAACTGGAAGTAGGTCACGTGGTTGAGACCGAACCAGTATAAATCTTGTGTCTCTTCTCTGCGGTTAAATTTCTCCTTACTCTGACTCTCTGTTTCATTCAATTCTTGCACGCATTTAATTCTTAAATTTTTGTAACTCACCCAATTCACCCCCCTCTTGGGTGAGATTGTTTCTAACAGTTGGTACCTGATGGCATCCAATATGAAACTATTAACATTGATCCAGGTATTGTCCTCTCTCTCCATGGTACTTGGGAAGATAGTTTGTTTGTCCATGCTATTGTCCATTGCTTTTGTGTAGCCTTTTCATGTCTACCGTAGCGTGGTCATTTTTTATGGCCCTAGTTGCTTTCCTAAATACATTGTTTTACTAATATGTTTCTCATCTTGTATTTTTTTGGCAATGGACTCCAATGTATTCCCGCTTATTCATTTGCTAATTGGGAATTTAAAATGTTTTTTCTCATTTTCCCTAAAGTTTTTTTTCCCTCTTTGTAACAACCAGAACTGACATGATGTGAGATATTAAATGATGTGAGACATGACAAGATATTTAATCATTAACTGTGATTTGAAGTGCAGTGTTGTATTTGGTACTAAAATTAGCATAATGAATATAACCCTGGTTCCTTTTTGTAAAGAATTAGTGCTCATTAATAAGGTTTATTTCTAGCATTCTATTATGTTAATAAGATTTGGGCTTGACGCTTTGAAACCTGATCAAAAGCACAAACAAATTTGGCAGGCAAGACATACAGAATTCGTGTGCACAATGTGGGGATATCAACTAGTTTGAACTTTAGAATACAGAATCATAATCTACTACTGGTAGAAACAGAGGGTTATTATATAGTTCAAGCAAATTATACCCAATTTGATATTCATGTTGGGCAGTCTTACTCTTTTCTGGTTTCTATGGACCAACATGCGAGTTCTGACTACTATATTGTAGCAAGTGCCAGGTTTGTGAATGGATCATTGTGGCAGAGGGTCACTGGGGTAGCGATTCTACATTATTCTAATTCCAAGGGACCTGTTGCTGGTCCTCTACCAAACCCGCCAAATGATGTCTGCTACAAAGAGGAATCAATGAATCAAGCATGTAGTGTAAGGTACGTTAGAAGTTGATAAAATCTGTGCTCACTAGAGTGACATTTAAACAGACTTAATAGCTTGGTTTAGTTTTGTTGCATAGATGCAAATATTTAACAAGAAAGCCAATTGGTTCTTTACTACATTTTTCTTTCATGATTTCATTCTTCACTTGAGTATTTTCATTAAATTATTTGTATTGTTGATCAGGCAAAATACTTCTGCTAGCGGAGCTCGTCCTAATCCTCAAGGATCCTATCATTATGGCACCATCAATATAATAGACACTTATGTGGTAAAGGTTCTACCACTATTGACAATCAATGGAGAAGTTCGAGCAGCCATTAATGGGAT
This sequence comes from Neltuma alba, assembly GCF_004799145.2. Taxonomy (NCBI): domain Eukaryota; kingdom Viridiplantae; phylum Streptophyta; class Magnoliopsida; order Fabales; family Fabaceae; genus Neltuma; species Neltuma alba. The sequence continues at coordinate 180,802 of NW_021636962.1, read as the reverse complement.
TTCATTTGTTAAGCCAGAAGTACCATTTCGACTAGCTGACCAGCATAGCTTGACAGGAATTTATAAGCTTGATTTTCCCAGTAAGCCTTTGAATAGGCCTCCATTGATAGACAGATATGTTATTAGTGCTACTTATAAGGGGTTTATTGAAATCGTGCTACAAAACAATGACATCGACACCGCAATGCAGAGTTTTCATTTGGATGGCTATTCAGCTTTTATAGTTAGGTAGGAATCCTTTAAATGGTGGTATTTTATAGAGGCCTACCCTTATGTGTTTAGTGTAATATTATATTCTGTTGTCATATCATTTGAAGAATGTTTTTTTGAATGCAGGATGGCTTGTGGTAATTGGTCAGAAGATTTTAGAAATCAATATAATAAATTGGATGCAATTTCTTGTAACTCAATTCAGGTGTGCCTTTACTACTAGAATGCCATTAAACCTTTTCTTTGTTTTTTTTTTTTTGGGTCAAGCAATTATCATCAGCTAACATTTGGCATTAAATTTCTTAACTTCGATGCAAGTAAGAAGAAATTTGGGCTGATTCTTCTTTAACTGAGCGGAACCTGAAACTTTCTTTTTGTGTTTTTAATTCGCTGTATAAGTTGAATTTCTTAGCAAAGGTTATCTTTTTTGACACTGCTAAATTCAATAGGAAAGTGAAGAAGAACCTTGCTTTAACATTAGTTCATGAGGTTGAAGATCTTACATTTCATATTTTTATTGGCTTTGTAGATTTATTCTAGTGGATGGATAGCAATCTTGTTTCTCTTGACAATGTTGGGTCATGGAACCTGAGAGCATAAAACCTGGACAAGTGGTACTCAAGACAAGAAACATATCTGAGGGTTGTAAATCCTGAAGAAAATAGTGATACAGAGATGGTTGCACCAGCTAATATTCTATATTGTGGTCCCCTCTGTTATCTGCAAAAGTACATGCCTTCCCTCATGCTTGTGAAAGTTTGTATTGAGTCTCACATATCATTTTCTTTTTCTTGTTTTGTCTTTTAATTTTGCTTCTTTGTTTTACGTGCAGGAAGCAAAATTCATATTCTATCTCATCAACAATTCCTTTTGAAGAATACTTAGACATCATCTCATTGATGCTTTTCTTTACGATTTTGTTGCCCATTTAAGAACATAACTCATTTTTCATTGGCATCCTATATAGATATAATTTATAGATGGTTGACTCCATTCAATTTTATGAGGGAAATTGAAAATGCTCATTTCCTACACACTAATTTGATGGAAAGTCAATGATAATGAAAATACTTTTATTAAATTTGGTAGAGTAGTGTTCTTTGTTTTTAATTTTCAGAGGTTTTTTCGTGTCGGCCTTTATGGAGCCTTAGTGTCGAACGTGTTAGACTCCATCGTTTTCCACATTCCCAAGTCCATCGTTTTCAGAGTCTGTGTTTTCTCCAGCATATCCAAAACAAAAATGGTGGAGTCTGTTATGTTAGTTAATTGGGCCTCAGTGGCCGGTATGTGTATGTATATGGGCTAGCAGCGTAGAGAACAAGTTTACGGATCTAGTCTCTCTTTGAATCAATAAGGTTCAATTACCAACGCGGTTAGGTCTAACGAAAGAGATTAGTCCCTCACAACGTGGTGAATCAAGGTTTGAATTCCTATTGGGAGATATGCTTATATTTAGTGCCCGACAGTGCCTCGAATAAGATTGTCTCTAATAGGAGGATACCTATGCTTTAGCAAAGCAATAATAATAATAATAATAATAATAATAATAATAATAATAATAATAATAATAATAATAATTTTCAATTTTTTTCAAAATTGTGCCATGTGTCTTATTAGTTTGTTTAATTTTGGGTTAACACTATATTTAGTCGTTAAAATCTGATCCTATTATAGTTTTGGTTATTGAAGTTTGATACTAGTGATTTTGGTTGTTGAAATTTGAAGCCAATAATTTTGATTTTTAAAATCTGACTTTATTTTTGTTTTCCTAAAGATTTTTCAATCCCTAGAATAGTCTTTTTGGTCCCTGGAACAAGGATCAAAATTAAAATAAAGTTAAATTTTAGAGATAAAAACTATTTGTTTCACATTTTAAGAGCCAAAATCAAAATGAGATTAAATTTTAGGAACTAAAATCATGGGAAAATTAGAATGAGGTCTCAAGAAAGAAAAATAACTACCAATAAATCCCAATAACAAGTTAAATATTGTTATTTTCTATTCTGAAACTTGTTATTATAAGCTGTTTAGATTGGTATTGGGATTTTTTACTAATTATATTTCTTCTTAAAGAGTTGGTTACAATTCTCCCTAAAATCACTGATTTTAAATTTTAAAACCGAAACTCAAATACGGTTGAATAAAGTGAAATTATCCAATATAATTAGTAAACAAAATATATGACTTTAAGTCTCAGTCTTCCTTGTTAATATAGTATTATTTTATATATATATATATATATATTTATATAATACAAGAGGATGCTTAACAAAAGCATTTTCATCGAGCTAATAAAATATGCCGATATCTCTAGTAAATTAAAGTAGTTGTTGAATAGCTATTTTGCTTCGGTTTTTCCTATAGAAATTAAAAAAATGAAATATTTACTTACAATAAAATTTTTTTTCTCTCACATGTTTTTTAAAGTTGCATCTTCTTTTTTAAGATTTTAAACAATTCTGTTTACATTTTAACATATTGTATAATGTAAAATTATTCTTTTCTTAATATCATTTTGTTTTTTTTAAAAAATATATGTGCGTGTGTCTGTCTATATCGAGAACCAGACCTAAAATGCCCATATCCATTAATCTACGTCTTTCTTTGATATATGGGACAAAATAAAGACCCCACCCCTCAAGGTATCATGTGGGGTCTACATCCTCCTCCAATTTCTCCCTTTAGTTTATATTTCCTGCAAATAGAAAAGATATTAGTAGATTTTATAAGAAGATTGCTTTTTACCCTGATAATTAGATTGAGTAAGAAAATGTACAGAATAAATTAAAGAGGTATAATTTATAGGATAAATCTTAAAGGACTAAGAAAATTAATTTTTTCTAAAAAGAAATTTTTATGTATTTATGGTGAAGTCTTAATATTTTAGGATGAGTTTTATATTATTATAGGTATTTTTTATTATCTTATATTGTATTTATCATGTTAAAATATTGCTTCCCATAAAAAATTCTAAAAAAATTAGAAACCTAGATTGTCTGGACCAGTCCAACCTGACCTTGGGTCACCATAGGACTGAACCAGACCACGGACTGCCAAACCTAACCTGACCAAAAATCAGACCAGACTTCGGGTTGGGCTCTGGTCTATCTGGTCTGTTTGTTATGCAATGGGCTATATGAGAATCAAAATTAAAATAATGTTAAATTTTAAGAACAAAAACTATTGGTTTTAAATTTTCTGAATCAAAACTCAAATAAGATCAAATAGGGCAAATTTATCCTATATGATTATTGAATCAAATATATGTGACTTACTCAGCATTTTGTGTCCATTAATTCAATCTTATTAAAGGAACATACATACCATGCGACCATCAGTGAGCAACAAAATAGCTATGTTCCTAGCATGCCACGTTGCCTTATTCATTTTGATTAGCTTCTCGTTATCCCTATTTCACATGTTCAGCAACAAAGCAAAAAATTAGCATAAATAAATAAGGATAGAAAAAGCCTCCAAAAATAATTCAAATTAAAACAGTAAAATGAATGCGTTTTTCCAATTCAAAATAATTATTGCCAACGAATAATACATGATAAAAAAATCAGGTTGTTATTTTCCCAGTTTCCAATTAGAAACGTCTTTCTCGCTTGGGGATAAGGGTGGAAACAAGCCAGGCCAGGCCTTGTTCTTAATAGGTCAGGCCTGTTTTGAAGCCTATTGGCCTGAACCTGGCCTGTGACCTGTTACAGGCTTATTTTTCAGCTTGAGCCTGGCCTGCGTAAAGGCCTGGCCTAAAGCCTGTTAAAAGACCTGTATTTTTAAAAAATTTAAATTATAATTATTATTTTTAAAAAAGCTAAGATTAAAAAAAATGTATATAATAATTAAATTTTTAGTCTTGTCTTTTATTTAAATTTTAGTATCATAAGTACTATTTTAAATCTTAATTATAATTTATAAGAATGTTATTGAAAACTAATTGTAATTATATGTTAAAATTTGGAATAAGACTACGTTTAAGTACACACAAAAAATTAAAATTAAGACAAATAAATAAAGAGGAAAAAAATACTAATTTTATAATGAATAAAGAGGATATGATACTTAAATTAACATAATACGTAATAGTTAATTTATCATTCTTGAAACAAAATTTTTCTTTCCTATTTTTTTATATTTTTAAGATTTAAAAATCACATTATTTATTAATATTATTATTTTAAATTATATTTTTATCTTCACTTGTCATCTAAACTTCAAAATCTAAGAAAAGATTAAGCTATTAACTATATATTAAAATTAAAAAATAAATTAAAAGAGCACATTAACAATAATAGCATTAATTAATTTTTTTATATATTAAATTATAAATTCTTAACAGGCCTAGGCCGGCCTAACAGGCTTAACAGGCTTTTCAAAAAGCATAAGCCTGGCCTATTTAACTAAACAGGCTTTCAAACAGGCCTGAGCCTGTCTTTTTTGGGAAACAGGTTAGGCCAGGCCAGGCCAGGTCAGGCCAAATACAGGCCAGGCCATAGGCTCCTGGCGGCCTGTTTCCACCCCTACTTGGGGATCTGTTGCTCTTGCTGTCTGCCAACTTCGTAGCTTGAGTTCAAATGTGTTGGATTTTAAGCTTGGATCTGCCCTTGATACGCCAGACTATTTGACTGGATATTAAAAGAATATGCCGGTCAAATATTCAAGCGATATTATCATTTGTTTGACTCAATCAAACATCCTGAATCAAATACAATCGATTACGATATAAATTAATTAATTTTTATTGTATAGATTAAATATATATTGAGTATATATATATTTAGAATTAATTGAGATTGATTCTAGATTTGAATTCAAATATCATGATATTATGAGATAAAGATATATTTATATATCCTAACTCAAATTTAACTTAATGGACTCAGTGGATATTTTGGCTTCCCAAAATACCCCTAACAAAAGCTATAAATAGAGGCTTCCACCCATCAGTCCAACTCACTCCAATAGTTAAGCTTTACTATCTCTCTCTCTCTCTCTCTCACTCATTTTTTCTTGCAAAGAGGTGCTCTGCTGTGCACTCAAAGTTTAGCCTTTTATAGTTTAGCTTATAGCGTGAGCTCAGAAGATCTGACTGGCCAGACCCGAGATCCGATCTGGTATGTTTCCTTGTCAATTCTCTATTTATTCTGACAAGATGAATAGCATGTCGTATACCATTTTTCTGATTATATATAGGATTAATACAAACTTTGATTTTTTATTTTTTAAGTTTATTCTCATTTTAGTTTTGGTTTCTCAAGTTTCAATATATAGGTTTTGATCCATCAAGTTTTTTTTTATATTTAAAACACTAATCCCTACAATCTAATAAACACTTGGACTATTTTGCCCCTTCAGGGACTAAAACTTATAGTTTGAAACTTGAGGGACTAAAACCAAAATGAAGACAAATTTAAGGGATCAAAGATTATATTAACTCTATATATATATATATATATAGTTTTTGGTCTACTCTTGAGTTGTTATTAGTTTTTTTTTTGGGTGAATTTCAACTTGTAGAATAGTTATTTTTCTATATTTTGTTATAAACTTCCAAAATTAATGTGTTATTATTGTCCTCAATTCACAAAGAAGGTTAGATACATTACATAGAAAGAACATATTACAAACAAATGAGTGTTTTAATACATATCTGTACACATTTCTACATAGTTCTAGTTAATGACTAGTTAGCTCTCTGTTTTTTTTTTTTGTTTCCAATATTGTAATGGCTAGCAACTCCCCAATATTGTGGAATTTTCTTTTCTTGTAGCGAATTCCTTCTTAAGAACTGTTTATCCGGTTACTGTTGGCTTCCATTCATTGTCTTTTCTCTTCACTATCTTCCTAATTCTTCGGTATATGGTAATTTGCAGCAAAGAATATAAAAATAACAGCGGTTGATATGCAAAATTACAACAAATGGTAGACCTGGTGAAAAAAAAAAAAACAAATGGTAGAAAAAATACAACCCTACAACATATGAAAATTTACAACAAAGAATATAACAGTAACAACTTTGCGTATAAAATTGCAACAAAAAATAAAAAGGTACAACTCTACACATGAGCATTTACAAAATAAAAAAGTAACAATAACACATGCAAATATTTATAAGAAAGAATTAAAAAGAACAAATATACGTCTAGAAAATTACAAAAGTAAGAATAATTCTACATATGAAAATTTACAATAAAAATAGAAACATAATATTTTAAATTAATAAGAAATGATTTTGTTTTGACGTTAATATATTTTTTTGCAAATACTAATTATAAAAAATATTAATGATTAATATTACTATTTTAACGTTCAATATTAGTTTTTCAATGGTAAAGAAGAAAATTGTTAAGATTTTAAACTTTCCAATTTACATTCAAAAAAATTCAGATGCCCGACACTCCCAAGTAAAATTTTTCAAGCAAATTTGCATATTAACCCATTAAAATAGTGTTTGTAATTTTTTTAGCTATTTAAAAAGGAAGAATCCCAAAAAAATATATTTGATTTTTAAAATTTTAAATCAGTCATGTTTGCTACACTTTAAAACAATTAATAATATTTAGAAAGCAAATAACCACATATTTTTGTTGTCATTCCTGATTTGGGATTTTGAGATTTTAGATGTATTTTTTTGCACCTTTAATTCAATAAACCCAGAAACGTCGCTGAATTCAGGAAATCCCATTTGGTACCATGAGACCAATTTCTGCTGTGCACTCAAAGTTTAGCCTTTTATAGTTTAGCTTATAGCGTGAGCTCAGAAGATCTGACTGGCCAGACCCGAGATCCGATCTGGTATGTTTCCTTGTCAATTCTCTATTTATTCTGACAAGATGAATAGCATGTCGTATACCATTTTTTCTGATATATATAGGATTAATACAAACTTTGATTTTTTATTTTTTAAGTTTATTCTCATTTTAGTTTTGGTTTCTCAAGTTTCAATATATAGGTTTTGATCCATCAAGTTTTTTTTTTTATTAAAACACTAATCCCTACAATCTAATAAACACTTGGACTATTTTGCCTTCAGGGACTAAAACTTATAGTTTGAAACTTGAGGGACTAAAACCAAAATGAAGACAAATTTAAGGGATCAAAGATTATATTAACTCTTTTATATATTTATATATATATATATAGTTTTTGGTCTACTCTTGAGTTGTTATTAGTTTTTTTTTTTTGGGTGAATTTCAACTTGTAGAATAGTTATTTTCTATATTTTTGTTATAAACTTCCAAAATTAATGTGTTATTATTGTCCTCAATTCACAAAGAAGGTTAGATACATTACATAGAAAGAACATATTACAAACAAATGAGTGTTTTAATACATATCTGTACACATTTCTACATAGTTCTAGTTAATGACTAGTTAGCTCTCTGTTTTTTTTTTTTTTGTTTCCAATATTGTAATGGCTAGCAACTCCCCAATATTGTGGAATTTTCTTTTCTTGTAGCGAATTCCTTCTTAAGAACTGTTTATCCGGTTACTGTTGGCTTCCATTCATTGTCTTTTCTCTTCACTATCTTCCTAATTCTTCGGTATATGGTAATTTGCAGCAAAGAATATAAAAATAACAGCGGTTGATATGCAAAATTACAACAAATGGTAGACCTGGTGAAAAAAAAAAAACAAATGGTAGAAAAAAAATACAACCCTACAACATATGAAAATTAAACAAAGAATATAACAGTAACAACTTTGCGTATAAAATTGCCAACAAAAAATAAAAAGGTACAACTCTACACATGAGCATTTACAAAATAAAAAGTAACAATAACAATGCAAATATTTATAAGAAAGAATTAAAAAGAACAAATATACGTCTAGAAAATTACAAAAGTAAGAATAATTCTACATATGAAAATTTACAATAAAAATAGAAACATAATATATTTTAAATTAATAAGAAATGATTGTTTTGACGTAATATATTTTTGTTGCAAATACTAATTAAAAAAAATTTAATGATTAATATTACTATTTTACGTTCAATATTAGTTTTTCAATGGTAAAGAAGAAAATTGTTAAGATTTTAAACTTTCCAAATTTACATTCAAAAAAATTTTCAGATGCCCGACACTCCCAAGTAAAAAATTTTCAAGCAAATTTGCATATTAACCCATTAAAATAGTGTTTGTAATTTTTTAGCTATTTAAAAAGGAAGAATCCCAAAAAAATATATTTGATTTTTAAAATTTAAATCAGTCATGTTTGCTACACTTTAATAACAATTAATAATATTTAGAAAGCAAATAACCACATATTTTTGTTGTCATTCCTGATTTGGATTTTGAGATTTTAGATGTATTTTTTTGTGATTTTTCTTTAAAAAAACCTAAATAAATAATTGTTAATAAATGTGATGAAACATTAATATAATAAAGTCCTATAACATAATCAAAATTGATAAAATTTATAACATGTTAGAAAGTTTTTCCCCCCAATTTCATGTTCGAAAGTTTGAATATCTATATGCATATTAAAGTTAATCATATATGTGTGTGTGTGTATAGCCATTCCCTCCTTCCACTTCCCTCTTCCCTCTTCCGAGCTTAATTCTCACTCTTGCAAGTTCATGAAAATGGCTTTCTCCCTCTTCTCACTCTCGTTGTTACTGCATTTTTTTGTGCTCTCATTCATCTGTTTCACCGGCGACCCAACAGTCTTCACTGAGCTTCGGATCTCTTACATCACGGCCTGTCCCCTCAGTGTTCTTCAACAGGTCTGTTCTTTTGCTTTCTTTGAACTTGTTTCATCATCTTCACCGTCGCTGATGATGATAGCAATTTGCATTTCGCTAATGATTCTTTTGAATATGCGTGCGTTCGTTGGGTGGGGAAATTGATTATATGATTCTATCACCTCTTTGTTGCATTTAACTTTCTTTTCAAATTTTGTCATTTGTTACGAGTCAAAGAATGTATGTATTTGAATGGTATAATGGTGGATAGTTTGAATTTCGCCATTCATGGAGCAGAAAACAGGTCTATTGCTATTAGTCTGTCTCACCGTAGAATCATTTTGCTACATTCTTTCACGTTTTTTCCGTTTTCTTTGCGTGACTTTTTAGTTTAATTCATAATATCGATGAGTATCAAGTTGATGCCTTTTGAGCATCATTGAAACAGAGAATCTTTTTCCCTATTTTTTTGTGATTTTTTCTTTAAAAAACCTAAATAAATAATTGTTAATAAATGTGATGAAACATTAATATAATAAAGTCCTATAACATAATCAAAATTGATAAAATTTATAACATGTTAGAAAGTTTTTCCCCCCAATTTCATGTTCGAAAGTTTGAATATCTATATGCATATTAAAGTTAATCATATATGTGTGTGTGTGTATAGCCATTCCCTCCTTCCACTTCCCTCTTCCCTCTTCCGAGCTTAATTCTCACTCTTGCAAGTTCATGAAAATGGCTTTCTCCCTCTTCTCACTCTCGTTGTTACTGCATTTTTTGTGCTCTCATTCATCTGTTTCACCGGCGACCCAACAGTCTTCACTGAGCTTCGGATCTCTTACATCACGGCCTGTCCCCTCAGTGTTCTTCAACAGGTCTGTTCTTTTGCTTTCTTTGAACTTGTTTCATCATCTTCACCGTCGCTGATGATGATAGCAATTTGCATTTCGCTAATGATTCTTTTGAATATGCGTGCGTTCGTTGGGTGGGAAATTGATTATATGATTCTATCACCTCTTTGTTGCATTTAACTTTCTTTTCAAATTTTGTCATTTGTTACGAGTCAAAGAATGTATGTATTTGAATGGTATAATGGTGGATAGTTTGAATTTCGCCATTCATGGAGCAGAAAACAGGTCTATTGCTATTAGTCTGTCTCACCGTAGAATCATTTTGCTACATTCTTTCACGTTTTTCCGTTTTCTTTGCGTGACTTTTTAGTTTAATTCATAATATCGATGAGTATCAAGTTGATGCCTTTTGAGCATCATTGAAACAGAGAAAGGCATCAACTTGAAACAGAGTAGACTAACAAAGTTATTAACACTTTTATGCGATCTTTGCAAGATTGAAACTCATAAGGGGGTTCAGAGGCCTTCACTTTTTAAGAAGGAAAAGAGAGGAAATATTATTTTTCAAGATTGAAATAGTACGCTGAGTCTTTCTTTAAAATGTTAAATTTTGATCATAAAAAATGTTAAATTTCAAGCCAATTGTGTCTTTCATAAGCAAACAAAAAAATTGTTTTGAAAACTTTAGAAATATAAATTCAGTGCATGCATTGATGGATCTGTCATTGATATTTTATATTTGTTATTCCACTACATTTTTCTATATCTTTTTGTATGTTTTCTCTGATTATATTAGTTCTACAATCCAAAGATTCTTTTTCTTCCCTCTGATTTCCCAAACTATACAGTGCCCTTTGAATTTTGTCTGAATCCACTGTTGAATACAATTTTATTGCAAGTTATAGCTATCAATGACAAGTTTCCAGGTCCTCTTATAAATGTTACTACTGGTAACAATGTGTTTGTGAATATGCTGAATGGATTGGATAAAGATCTGCTTATTACTTGGTTGGTATCAAAAATTATGATTCTTATACTGCTAATCTCTCTAGTTTGAAAAGCACTGATGTTGATGCTAATACACGTGATAATACTATCGCCATAACAACAAAATATGTAATATTTAAATACAATTGGAAGCACCCTGTTATGTAAGATCTTTATGGATGTTTAATATTTTGGTTAGTACTTCATAGTCCTTGGTTAACACGTTTAAACTTAAACATTATGGCAAATGTCTATGCTAGGCCTAGGGTTCAAATGCGAAGAAATGTATGGCAAGATGGTGTTCTTGGCACAAATTGTCCTATTTCTCCCAAATTGAATTGGACATACCAATTTCAAGTCAAGGATCAGATTGGGAGCTTCTTTTACTTCCCTTCTCTTAATTTCCAAAGAGCCTCTTGTGGTTTTGGTCCCTTTGTCATCAACAATAAGGAGGTTATCCCAATTCCTTTCGCACAGCCTGATGGGGATATTATTCTTATTATTGGTGACTGGTATACACAAAACCACATGGTTAGTAACTATTTCAATGATTTTTATTGCTTTAAATTTTTGATATAGTGTATGTTCTCTTAAATACTGATTGATTATCTACTAAAATACATTCTTCTCTTAAATTCAGGCCCTTATAACAATACTTGATGATGGACAAGACCTTGGCATACAAGATGGAGTTCTTATCAATGGCAAAGGACCTTACCGATACAACACCACTCTAGTACCTGATGGCATCCAATATGAAACTATTACCATTGACCCAGGTATTGTCCTCTCTCTCCATGGTACTTGAGAAGATAGTTTGTCTCTCCATGCTACTATCCATTGCTTTTGTGTAGCCTTTTCATGTCTACCGTAGCTTAGTCATTTTTAATGGCCTCAATTGCTTTCTTCAGTGCATTATTTTACTAATATGTTTTTCACAGTAAGTTGTTACACTTTTTTGTTTTTTTTTCTCTTGTATGTTTTGGCAATGAACTCCAAGGTATTCCTACTGATTCATTTCTTAATTGGGAATTTAAAATGTTTTTTCTCATTTTCCCTGAAGTTTTTTTTTCCTCTGTGACAACCGGAGCTGATATGATGTAGGATATTAAATAATGTGAGACACAACAAGATATTTAATCTTTAACTGTGATTTGAAGGGTAGTGTTGTATTTGGTAATGAAATTAGCATAATGAATATAACCCTGGTACCTTTTTGTAAAGAATTAGTGCTCATTAATAAGGTTTATTCTAGCATTCTATTATGTTAATGAGATTTGGGCTGGACACTTTGAAACCTGATCAAAAGCATAAACAAATTTGGCAAGCAAGACATACAAAATTCTCGTGCACAATGTGGGGATATCAACTAGCTTGAGTTTTAGGATACAAAATCATAATCTACTGCTAGCAGAAACATAGGGTTATTATATAGTTCAAGCAAATTATACCCAATTTGATATTCATGTTGGGCAGTCTTACTCTTTTCTGGTTTCTATGGACCAACATGTGAGTTCTGACTACTATATTGTAGCAAGTGCCAGGTTTGTGAATGGATCATTGTGGTAGAGGGTCATTGGGGTAGCGATTCTACATTATTCTAATTCCGAGGGACCTGTTGCTAGTCCTCTACCAGACTTGCCAAATGATGTCTGCTACAAAGAGGAATCAATGAATCAAGCACGTAGTGTAAGGTACGTTGGAATTTGCTAAAATTTGTGCTCAATATAGTGACATTTGAACAGATTTAATAGCTTGGTTTAGTTTTGCTGCATAGCTGCAAATATTTAACAAGAAAGCCAATTGGTTCTTTACTACATTTTTCGTTCTTTATGATTTCATTCTTCACTTCACTTGAGTATTTTCAATAAATTATTTGTATTATTGATCAGGAAAAGTACTTCTACTAGCGGAGCTCGTCCCAATCCTCAAGGATCCTATCATTATGGCTCCATCAATATAATTGGCACTTATGTGTTAAAGGTTCAACCACCGTTGACCGTTAATGGAAAAGTTCAAGCTGCGATTAATGGGATTTCATTTGTTAAGCCAGAAGTACTATTCTGGCTAGCTGACCAGCATAGCTTGACAGGAGTTTATAAGCTTGATTTTCCTAGTAAGCCTTTGAATAGGCCTCCGTTAATGGACAAATCTATTATTAGTGCTACTTATAAGGGTTTATTGAAATCATGCTGCAAAACAATGACACTACAATGCAGAGTTTTCATTTGGACGGCTATTTAGCTTTCGTAGTTGGGTAGGAATCCTTTAAATGTTGGTATTTTATAGAGGCCTACCCTTATGTGTTTAAGTGTAATATTATATTCTGTTGTCATATCATTTGAAGAATGTTTTTTTGAATGCAGGATGGCTTGTGGTAATTGTTCAGAAGATTCCATAAATCAATATAATAAGTTGGATGCAATTTCTCATAGCTCAATTTAGGTGTGCCTTTACTACTAGAATGCCATTAAACCTTTTCTTTTTTTGGGTCAAGCTATTATCATCGGCTGACATTTGACATTAAATTTTTTAACTTCGATGCAAGTAAGAACAAATTTGGGTTGATTCTTTTTTAATTGAGTGGAATAAGAAACTTTCTTTTTGAGTTTTGTATTCACTATATTAGTTGAATTTCTTAGCAAGAGTTATCTTTTCTTGACATTGCTAAATTCATTTCAATAGGAAAGTGCAAAAGAACCTTGCTTTAACATTAGTTCATGAGGTTGAAGATCTTGCATTTCATATCTTTATTGGCTTTGTAGGTTTATTCTTGTGGATGGACAGTAATGCTGGTTTCTCTTGACAATGTTGGGTCATGGAACTTGAGAGCAAAAAACCTAGACAGGTGGTACTTAGGACAAGAAACTTATTCGAGTATTGTAAATCCTAACAAAAATGGTGATACAAAGATAGCTACACCAGCTAATGTTCTATATTGTGGCCCCCCCAATAATCTGCAAAAGTAAACGCCTTCCCTCATGCTAGCGAAAATTTGTATTGTGTCTTACGTATTATTTTCTTTTTCTTGTTTTTTTTCTTTTAATTTTGTTTTTAATTTTGCTTCTTTATTTTACCTGCAGGAAGCAAAATTCATATTCTGGCTCATCAACAATTCCTTTTGAAGGATACTTAGATATCATCTTATTGATGTTTTTCTTTATGATTTTGTTGTCTATGTAAGAACATAACTCATTTTTCATTGGCATTTTGTATAGATATAATTTATAGATAGTTGACTCCATTCAATTTTATGAGGGAAATGAAAATGCTCATTTCCTACACACTAATTTGATGGAAAGTCAATAATAATGAAAATACTTTTATTACATGTCGTAGTTTAATGTTCTTTTTTTTTTTAATTTATTTTCAGAGGTTTTTTCGTGTCGGCCTTTATGGAGCCTTAGCCGTCGAATGTGTTAGACTCCATCTTTTTCCACATTCTCAAGTCTGTGTGAGAAGTCCAGAGTCCGTGTTTTCTCCACATATCCCCAAAAAAAAGTTGAGTCTGTTATGTCAGTTAATTGGGCTTTAGTGGCCGGTATGTGCATGTAATGGGCTAGCAGTGTATAGAACAAGTTTATGGATCTAGTTTCCCTTTGAATCAATAAGATTCAGTTTTTTTAAAAGTGTGCCCTGTGTCTCATCAGTTTGTTTAATTAACTTTGGGTTAATACTATCTTTAATCATTAAAATCTGATCCTGTTATAGTTTTGGTTATTGAAGTTTGATACTAGCGATTTTGGTTGTTAAAATCTGAAGCCAATAATTTTGATTTTCAAAATCTGACTTTATTTTTGTTTCCCTAAAGATGTTGCAGTCCCCAGAATAGTGGTTTTGGTTCTTGGAACAAGGATCAAAATTAAAATAAAGTTATAGAGACAAAAACCATTTGTTTTAAATTTTAAGGATCAAAAATTAAAATAAGATCAAATTTTAGGAAATAAAATTATGGGAGAATTACAATGAGGTTTCAAGAAAGAAAAATTAAACTTTGTCATTTTTTATTCTAAAACTTGTTATTATAGACTGCTTAGATTATTATTAGGATTTTTTAATAATTATGTTTCTTCTTTGAGATTTGATTACAATTCTCCCTAAAATCATTGATTTTAAATTTTAAGGACTGAAACTCAAATAGGGTCAAATAAAGTGAAATTATCCAATGTAATTATTGAACGAAATATGTGACTTTAAGTTTCAATCTTCCTTGTTGATGTAGGATTCTTTAATACATACATACATATAACATATAAGAGAATGCTTAGCAAAAACATTTTCATCGAGCTAATAAAATATGCCGATATGTCTAGCAAACTAAAGTAGTTGTTTAATTGCTATTTTGCTTCAGTCTTTCCTCTATAAATAAAAAAAATGAAATGTTTAGTTATAAAAAAAAAATTCTCTCCCATGTTTTTTAAAGTTGTTTTTATCTTCTTTTTTAAGATTTTTAACAATTCTGTTTACACTTAAAATGCCCATATCCATTAATCTATGTCTTTCTTTGACTTATGGGACAAAATGAAGACCCCATCCCTCAAGATCTCATGTGGGGTCTACATCCTCCTTCATTTTCTCCCTTTATTTTATATTTCCTACAAATAGAAAAGATATTAGTAGACTTTGTAAGAAGATTGCTTTTTATCGTGATAATTAAATTTAGTAAGAAAATATATATAATAAATTAAATAGGTATAATTTATAGGATAAATCTTAAAGGACTAAGAAAATTAATTTTTTTCTAAAAAGAAGCTGCACATATTTTTATGTCGAATCTTTAAGAAATTGTTACAAATTCAAAATTGCATCATATTTTTATTTATAAGATATTAAAATATTACTCATTTTATGTAGAATCTAATGATTAAAAAAAGACATTTGGAAAGTAAGAAAAAATTAAGGGGCAATGAGGAGGGCATTAGATGGGGAGAGCAAACACCCCCCAAAGTATACTCTTTCCTTCTCTTTTTATAAGAAATATTTGACCAAATCTCATAGATCAAGAAATTAGTTAAAATTGATTTAAAACAAGAAATATGTAAGAATTGAAAGTTTTTCCCTTAAAAATACCTTTATTTATGAGAGAAAGTATAAGAGAGAGAATAAAAATTGTTAAAATAAAGAGACTTGTGGACCAAAAAAATATGTGATGGAGAGAGATCAATTAATAATACTTTAAAAAAAGATAATAAATATGTTGAATATTAAAAAAAAGTAATTAATGAAGACAAAATAAGAAAATAGTGAAAAAAATTTAAGGCATCCTACATATGTTTCTTATAAATAGGAACAAAGTAAAGATAATAGTTATTTTTCACAAAAAAGAATGGAGGGAATACATTTTAAACTGAAAAAACTAAATTAAAACTTGATATAAATTCAAAAATCCCAGTACGAGTATGCATGAGCCCATAGAGAAGCTAAAGCTAATATTATAATTTTCCATTTTTCTTTTTCTTAAAAAAATTTATAATATTTCAAGTATTAAATGTATTACACATTTGTTAAAAAAATCCTTTATAATTCTTTTTGAGAAAAAGTCAAAAATAGAATATAATATTTGAGACAAATTAACTTATGATTTTGTATAATTTTACATGATTTTTAATTAGTTATCGGTATGTTTTTTTTTTGTTTACAAGTTTTTTGTAATGTCACCCTATTTATAATGAGGTCTCTAAATTTTTTTTTTTACCAATCATCTTATTTTTAATCAGATTCATTTTTTTTTCTCATTAATCACCCTGAAAGGCTGCAACTACAGGGGGACTTAATTTTTTTCATAAAAGGTCAAAAAACATAAATAATAAAATATAAATTCATTATAAAGCTAATATCAAAGTAAACGAAGAAAATAAATTAGTAGATTCATAAGAAGAAGGATTACACTTGATAAAATTGTTTAATTGATACCGAGAGTTGTAGCCGTATTGTCCCGAGAGAAAAAAAGAGAATTTAGTAATTCAGAAAAGGGTGAAACGAAAACACTTGTAATTGAATAGATGATCTCCCCTCTATCTTCAAATCAATTGAAAGTATTGAAGAGTTCGACCTTGATAACATATCCAAGAATGACAAAGAGGAACACATCTCCTACTTTTATGTCTGGGTAATATGATGCTCCAACCATTAGTATTAATAGTTGAATTCGAACGGAGCACAACATTGCTAGGAGACAGTGAAGGCTAGATCAAAGAAGGACAATATATTCTTGATCTCTTGCGCAACAGTGAGAGCATTTGATATACTTTTTTCATGTAAGTCCATGTTTCTCTTCCTCCAAATAATATTGATGAGGATTATAACACCCTTCAAAAGAGACAATTGATTATCTTGATACTAGGCAACAAGTGTATCCTTCAACCATTGATGGAAACGTTGGAAGTTGAAATTGTCAAATTTAATTAGAAAGCATTCAAAGAAGATAGCTTTGGAAAAATGGCAGAAAGAACTGTCTTATGCATTTTTTTTCCAAATGAATAAGATGTATTGTGAGGTGGCGAGAAATAGACCATAAATATTTTAAAAAAGAATCAAAAACCCCAGGATAGCATTGACGAAAACACAAAGAATATCCACCCTTAACAGTTTAAATACCAAACTTATTTTCACCCCAAAAAATTTGATCAAGAATATTAGAGAAGGAGAATGGGATATTAATGATATTCCTCACAATATTATGAGAATAAAGTGACCAAACCAAAGGACAGCTCCATTGCATGGAATTCCAACAAAAAAGGTTATGCAGCATGAGATCAGCCACTGTCCATCGAAGTTGATTGATAAGGACATCAGCATGATTTGCTATTCTTGACCAAATCCATGAAGCACTATGGGGCTTTTTGATAATTGAAGCATGATTAATATCTGCCGTGCCCAAATCCCAGCCTTTTCATAAAAATAAAAAAGAAGGAGTCCCCACCAAAATTAAAAGAGGGTAATTTTGGAAACTTTCTACAAAAATATGGTCTATGAAAACCATATAGAGCTCGGAAGTCGGTTGTGTGTTAGCAAGTAGTAGGCATCATATGGCACCTATTTAGGAAAATGGTTACCGTTAGTCAACAACTCAAAATTAATATGATCTTTAAAAAATATTTTAATTAACCTAAAAAAATTAATAAAGTAAAAAAAATTTTATTTACAAACCAAAAAATATAAAAGGAAAAAATTAAATTATTTACAAAGTTGGACTTGACCTAGGATAAAAAGCTAGAGCTTACATATTCTTTGGAGGAATCAAAATCCACAAAGATTAGGAGTATAAATGCGCATCACTTGGTTGGTATTTTTTTAGAAAAAATAGTTATTTAATTTATTATAACAAAACATTTCTTGCTGGTTTGTATTTCTTATTTGACAAATTTTTTTTAATTTTTATTTAAAGAAGAAGAAGGTTTTTGAAAAACTTTTGGATCAAACTTCTTGAAAAGTTTCTAATAATCTCACATAAAAGAATAATCAATTTTTTTTTCTGAGGACCTCACATGGCATAATATTGTTTCAAAAAATTAGTTATTTATTTTTTAAAAACATTTTATATTGAGTTTCTTTGGAAGATTCTAATAATCTCACACGGAAGAGTAATTGATTTGGCCTGGATAGGTTCTAAAAACCTCAAATAGTACAAAATTATTTTGAAAAACAATTTTTCATTTATTTATTTTTTAAAAGCTTCTCTTCTTGTTCTCTCTGTTTTTTTTTTTTTTGAAATTTACTTGCTTGCAAGAGGTGAACCAAGAGGAATGAGGAGGAAACAATTCTAAGACGTAAGAAGGGAAACATAACCCAAAAAAAAAAAAAACAAAACAATTGCATGCTCATCAATCATTTAACAAAATTCACTGCAACATAACATATAGAATAATTCTAAGAGATGATGAGAAGCAAGCATTCATCTCTTGAAATGCTTTGTCCATAAACTACATAAGCCACGAGGAAAGAAGGCAAAATAATAATAAAATATGAAGAATACGCACATCACAAACCATCAAATCTTTCATGCTTATATTGTGATAATGCACTTCAGAGCAAGAGATGGAGGAGCATAACTAAGCAAAGGAGTTAGATGAGATGCAAAGAAATATTCAGGCAATTAAATGAACAAATGAATTGCAGAATAGAGGAGAATACGGTTGTGCTGAAGCCAAGCAAAAGGAAATGAAATAAAACACAAAAAAGAAAATAACCAAATAAAGAAAAACTTGACCCAACAAGAGGAGGGTTATCTGCAATGACATAGACACCAAACTCTTTGAATACGATGAAGGAGAGGAGGTAATGACAAAGTCAATTAAAGTAAAACAAGACAAATTAGTAATACTAAATGAGACCACCGGCCTGCTAAGTTTGCCACAGAGGATAATAATAGCGTAGTTTTTTTTTTTTGGCGAAAGTATAGGTATCCTCTTATTAGAGGCAATCCTATTCGAGGCACTGTCGGACATTAAACGTGGGCACCTCTCCTAGCGAGGATTCGACCTTGATTCATCATATTGTGAAAGACTAGCTTCTTCCGCTAGACCCAATTCTCATTGGTAGAATAACATAGTTAATGCTTTTTTTAACGCTTCGTAAGGTTTTTTTCTATTTTCTTTGTGTGGTCAATTTTTGTCTTAGTGGAAAAAAAATTAATTGATATCAATATTGGTCATATAAATCTGAAAACAAGTTTTAGTGATATAAATAAATAAATATCAGTAGTAATAATTATATTATTATGAATATAATAATATCTATGTAGATGTTCTTATCTATCCCATTATCTTCAATATCTTATCTTATCATCATGATTCATAATTATATCCTATTATTATGTAATCTATAAATTCTACTAAAGTTGTGAAGATATGCCTATAAATAGAAGGTGTGTATCATGTATTCAGTGCCTTGTATGGGATGAGAAATACTCTTATATTCTATTCTCTTTAATTCTCTACGTTTTTTAGTTTTATAACAAGTTATCAGCATGAAGCTTTAACTAAAGTATGCATGATATACCTTTGATTCTCAATATAACTTTAGAGTATCATCTCTATGATTCTTGTAGAGTGTCATTTGCTCTATTTAAATAAAACTATCTCAAACATTATATATATGGTATTTCAAAATATCCATATCTATATTCAATCTATGTGGGATAATTTAGGCCATTATATGAAATTAAAAAGATTCTTTACCATGGTTTTGGACATCAGGTTTTATGGCTAAGATTGAAGATTATTATTACTTTACATTTTTACCCTATAAGTTAATTTTGATACAAATATTGTACCTTTCAAATTAATTGTGATACAAGAAAGTTTTTTATTGATTTCTGGGTGACTTGGCATCACTATCTTTGATAGAACCTAAAATTTCAATTAACATTTTTATATATTTCTTGGTGACCTGATATCACTAATTTTGATAAAACTTGAAGTTCTAATTGATATTTGCGGTTTGCAATCTCCCTAAAGGATTATTGTTAGAGTCATTATCGAGATTAGAGATAGGTTTGTCCATATAAATTTGATTTCTTTATCTCCTTGAAATTAAATGGCCAGAAGTTATATAACTTTAATTTTTATCTTTTTGAGATTAAATGGCTAAAAGCCATATTGTTTTTCTTTCCTATGCTATGACCATGAGCCATACAATTTTGATTTTCTATCTTATGGCCAGAAGCTATGTATATTTGATTTTTTTTATCTTATTAAATGGCTAGCACTACAAAAAAATATGCTATTAGTGACAGAGTTTATTATTTAGCGACAAAATTAGCAATGGATTAGCTACAGAGTTTATTCCATCGCTAATTCCTTTGTCTCTAATTGGAATTCTGTCACTAATTATTGATGGAAATTTTCCGTCACTAACCCGATTTTTGAAAAAAATAAAATAAAATACCACGTGGCGCTTCTACCAGTGGCCACGTCATCACCAATGATGACCGCCAACCATCTACACGTGTCCCCGCCACTTCGACAACAACCGCCATGTGTCACTACCATGTCATCACCAGTGACGAACGCTGACTACCGCCACGTGTCGCTGGCACCTTAATGACGATCGTCACGTGTCGCTGCCAACTTACATTGCCTACCATGTGTGCTGTCACCTCACCTGTCATCTTGCGATGCCACGTGTCACCACTACATAATTCCTTCCTAAAAGTGGTTTTTCCATGGCTTGAACCCAATACCTCATCTGTGTGCGTGTACGGCTTTATCAATTGAGCTGCAATGAACCTATTGATTTATGATACAAAATTATATATATATATATATATTTTAGAGGTATATAATATTCTTTTACACAAACAATCATATATACATATGTATTATTAAAAACTAAAAAAAAAAAACTATATGATAATTTTAATCATAACTATTTTAATGACAAAATAATTTTTAAATATTTGTTTTACTATTTATTTTATAATTTTTTTATTTTTTAAGAAAATATTTTTAATATAATTTTAATTTCCAATGACACTAATTTTGAATTTTAAATTATAAATAATTTTTCATAAATAACTTTTAAATTTATTTTTTAATTAACATTGATAAGATATACAATTTAATTATATATGTATTATACTACATTATATTATATTATATTATTTATATGTGTTTTATATATTTGATGAAAACCATTTATAATTCATTGAAAAATCCATCAGTAAATATTTAGCGACGAAATTTTTTCTGTCAGAAATTTCTGTTGCTAATTTTGTCACTAAATTGTTTGTCACAGAAGTTTTCATCACTAGTTCCGTCGCTAATTCTATTCCGTTACAATTCTATCGTTAATCTGTTATTAATTTTAAATTTTATTATTTTAGATTATAATCTTACAACAATTTATATAATAACATAATTAAAATATAATGATTTAAATATATTTTTAGTTGCAAAATAGATTGATATATTTGTAAAGTTGGTGTTAATGAAGGTATTGTCATCATTCATCTCATGATTTCTGTCGCTAAATTTAGTGACGGAATTTCTGTCAAAAATTAGCAACAAAATAATTTTCCATTGCTAATTCTGTTAGTAATGAGCTGTTTTTTTGTAGCGTAAAAGCAATAAAACTTTGACTTTCTATCTTATAGCCAGAAGCCACATATCTTTGACTTTTTATTTTGAGTTTAAATGGCTAGAAGCCATATAACTTTGACTTTGATCTATCTTATGGTTAGAAGCTACATATATTTGATTTTCTATTTTAAAATTAAATGGCTAGACAGAAGCCATATAGTTTTGATTCTGAAAAGGATAATTATATGGTTTGTTTATGAAGAAAAATTATAGTAATTAGACTTTTTGAAAATAATAAATAATTAATAATGTAGCCCAAAAGGCTAATGGCTCAAATATCTTACATTATGAATTGATATGTTGGTTGATGAGATCCTTGTTCATTACATGAAGTAATTAGTTAGTACCTATGTTAATTTCCTATAACTCCAAACTATTGAGAGGTAACAAAGCCTTGCAATGGAATTCATATTTGTTATTTACATTTTCTCTTTATTTTGCATTTGCATTTGACATTTTATTAATTTAATTTTTATTCTTTTCTTATTTTCATTTGTTGTTTTATATTCAAGTTGATATCTATTAATATTATAATGTCATATTATTAAATGGCTAGCAGCTATCATATTCATGTTGTTGAATGGCATAAAAAAATTTAACTTGTGACATTTTGATGACTTGAATATAAATATTAAAGGCCTGAAGGCTTATAGTTCAAATGACAAATGATATAGATGATCTTTCAAAAATATATTTACTATATCAACTCTTAGAGACTAGTAACTTATAAATATTTAAACCCTTAAGGCTTATAATTCAAATTTTTTTAGTCTTTACGAATCTCTTCAAATTTCTATTGGATTTATAAATTCATGAAATAGGTTTTGAAATATTACAAAAATATATGTAAAAGGAGTAATAGTGTGTGGTAAAAAATTAAATACGTGATATTAAAAAAAAAAAGGCATAACAAGAAGTAAAGTACATCATATAGTGAAAAAATAATATATGTTATTCCCGAAGAACTATACATGGCATTTTTCGAAGAACTATATGTAACAAAAAAATTGATATAGTTAAATAAAACTAATAATAAAAATTTGATATAGTTCCTAAAGAACTTGTAACAAAATTGATATGGATCTTAAAGAATTAATGTAGTTCCCCTTTCTTTGTGGCCATAAAATATTTATGTGGTAAAAAAAAAATTAAGTACTTCATATTTTGAAGAAGCATAACAAGAAGTGAAGTACATCATATCATGAACAAAAATAATATATGTTAATTTCTAGAGAACTATATATAGCGAAAAAAGATAGTTCTAGAAGAACTAATAATAAAAAATTAATATAGTTCCTGAAGAATTAGTAATAAAATCAATATAGTTCTTAAACAATTAATATAGTTTCCTTTTCTTTGTGGGTAGAAAATCAATTGATAATGAAAATTATGACCTATAGATTAGAATATTTGTTATTTAAAGGGTCGTAAGGTGATATTTATGCCATTCCTTATATCTCGTATTCTTTTTGAAAAGGGTTCCAAAAGAGTCAATGACGCTTGACCCTCTGTGAGTGCATAAGTTTCTCCTATTAAGTGAAAGATGGAAAATAAGGCTCTAGAAGAGTTATATCATGATTTAATATCTTGACGATAAAATCTATGATTGATATTCCTTGTGAATTATTAAGGTGAAAAATGAATAATATGACATGGTAACCAGAAGTTTGCTAATAATTGAGAATAATATTACAATAAATGAGAATCTTATGAGTGTATAGTTTGGCAAGACCATTTAGATCATCCCAGATCAAAATGATGCAAAATATCATGCAGAATATGTATTGACATTTATTATAGAACAAGGAGATTTCTTGTAAATGGTATATGACTCAAGAATAATTATGTGCTGCTTGTTCTAAAAAAGAATTAAATAAAAAAAAATACTAGTAGTGCTTGAAATCAAATTCGTACATATTTATAATATATCAAGTTTATATAAGGGCCCATTTAGATACCATATGGTACTACATTAATATCTTATAAATGAAAGGTGCATCTATAGAGTAGTTATGGAGGTGTTTATGATAAACTTGCAGGCTAAGTTTGCAAATATGTTCAAATAATTGCATTGAGTGCATAAGTCACAAATTATGCAAGTAACATGATTCTTGTCGAAATTGCTAATGATTGTTTTTCAAGTTGTCTATGATTATATACTTAGTAAAAGCCTCAATAAGTAGCTAAATCAAAATTTATGAGAACTAGATTCTCATTTTAGTGTTGGGATAATTGATTTTACTTATTTTTGAACATAAATGCATCAACACAACAATATAATGTATTGTGAGTTCTTTCATTATAATTAGCTTTTAGTCGAGAGCCAAACATTTTCCATCTTAAAATGTGTAATATCTATTATTCTACCACAATAATGTAGATATATGGATATTAAAAAAAAAAGGATCGATGTTGGATAAGAACCTCCTTCTTCTTATTTGTCTCTAAATGAAACAAAAGAATATTTCTAAGAGAAACTTATTTATTTATGAGACTTATACTGCATGTTCCCAACATAAGGGGAAGAAATAAGTAGCTAGAAAAGATAACACATAAAATGTATTTTTACTATCAAAGGTTGATCTTCAAATATAGTAGTATGAACCAAAAGTTCATAAAATATTGCTAAATATCTACCAGATGTAATTACCGACCTAAGTGAGAATTCTTAATTCTCATATTCCAGCAAAAAAGGCTCTTATCAGTATAAGTGAAAATAAGACATGCCTGAAGCATGAGAGAATGATCAGCTCTAAAAGAAAAGGAAAAAAGAAGAAGCAAATAATCATGATGATCATACTAAGGAGGCAAAGTGTAAAAGAGGCTAAGACATAACTGTTTGACACCTGAAGAGGATTAAGTACTTGAAAGTAATAAAGACATCTCAATATATTATGTCATAAAAGAAAAGGAAGCCGCAAGGGAATAAAATTCTCGGCAATAATTTTGGTGATAATATCATATGATCAAATGAGAATCTTGTATACAAATGTTTTATGAGATATAGACAGAAAGATGGTATGAAGGTATTTCTAGCTTGAACGCCTAAAACGTAATGCTAGTATCATATAAGTGGGCATTGATACAAGGAAAAAAGAACTTCAATCTTGTGGTAGATCATATTTTTATGTCTTATCAATTTGGCAACTTGATAATGTATGAAAATTTTTTCATACGCATGTAGGGAATATAATGACTTACTATATAGTGAACTTATATGTAAATCCTAGAAGGATTCAAATCCTCGTGTGAAATCAAAATGATCTAATACATGAATAAATTTGGAGCATAACATATAAAAATTCTTGAATGATTCAAGTTTCCAAAAGCACACAGTTATGTTCTCAAAAATATTATTCAATTAAGTTAAATAAGTCTTTATGTTGAGGTGTATGTAGTAAATCCGATTTAGCAAATATTGACTAAAAGGATGATATAAAATTATTTCAAATTGCCCATGTATGAAAAGGTCTAAAAATGAGTTTGTTATCATTACTATTGATGGTATAAATAGCATCAAAACTCTTGAAAAGTTTACAAAAATTGTGAATTGCTTATAAAAAGAATCTAAAATGAAAGATTTAGAAAGAATAAATATGGATAAGTCATATCCATTAGATGGATAAGTCACATATATTATGTGCTTTTATAGTTGTAAGATCTTTAGATCTGAACTAAAGATCCATTCCAGAAGCTAATGAACAAATACTTGATCCAGAAGTATCATATCTTACTGTCTATGGTTTTGTCTCATTGGATTTTTCGAGCAAGGTTTTTAATGAAGAAACAATGAGTAATATATCAATGAATGATGTACTCTTTTTCTTTTACTAGGTTTTTGTCTTATAGGGTTTTTCCTTGTTGAAATTTTTTAATGAGGCACATTCATATAATGGACATCTAGGGTGGAGTGTTTTGAATATTATAATATGTATGTGAATATCCATATCTCTCCCATTATCTTTAATATTTTATCTTATATTCATGATCCACAATTATCTCATATTATCATGTAAGATTCTACTAAAGTTGTATAATTGTGCCTATAAATAAAAGGCACGTATCATGTATTTAGTACCTTGGATGAAATGAGAAGTACTCTTATATTCTCTTCTTTCTAATTCTCTACTATTCTTTTCTACTTTTTCTTTAGTTTTATAACATATATGATATATTTATGATATGGATATGAATATTAGGTGGAAAAAAGTTAAAAACAAAAAAGCAAAACACACACATATGACGGAACTTGGAGGGTTTGGATTTGGTTTTAGTTTTAATTTTAAAAAATAAAAAATCCCATAGTGGTTTTTTTAAGAATGAGCTATAAGTGTCTTTTTTTTTTTTTTTTTTGAAAAAAGAATCACCTGTAGTGTTTTCTTAGTAAATTGCTGTAGGATCTGTTTAATTTTTTTTTAACCTAATATCTCCTCAACCCCAACTTTAACCCTATCTTCTTTTCCTGCGGCTATCTCACTCTTTTCCTCTTCCCCACTCCTCTTCTCTTTCTCACGACCTTCCTTCTTTGTGATGCCTTCCTCTTTCCTTCTTCTCTCTCATGCCTTCCTTCTTTTTCTCAGCCCATCATCTTCTCACTCCCTCCCTCTCTTTCTCATGCCTTTATTCTTCTTATGGCATTCTGGTATGCTTTTTGGCTCTCCTCATCATTGCATCTTACCATCACATTCAAGTTCACTTTCAACCTCTCCAGGTTATTGCCTTCACACTTAACTGCCAGTATCACTCGTCATTCTCATAACCTTCACATGTTACCTCAGTTTCTTCTTCGTCTTCTCTCAGATGTACCTTTAAGATAGCTTAGGTACTTCCTTCTTCCCTCTCGATTTTTATGTGAATCTTTGTGTTTTTACCCCTTATAGTGGAAGATCTGGAAACACATGCAAGTAATTTTTGGAATTGTGCTTATTTGTTTATTTGGTTTCTCATGCAAGTTTAAATTTAATAACTTAAATAAATATATATATTTATTACCCAAAAATTATAATCCCACATTAAAATCTCTATTATTTATTCTAGTCTTATTTTAAAATTTTTCTCAACCCAAACAACTCCTTTGAATTATAAATAAACTTTAATTTTATTTAATTTCATAAAATTTTCAAGTTATAATTTAAGTCTCAAGGTTAAATAATTTTTAATAATATATTTTAAACCTATGCAACATTTAAACCGATGGAAACCATAGTGATATATTAAATAACCTAAATAAATTTACTTAAATTTAATTAGTACATATAAACATTCTACATGTCTTGAATAATAAATTTTTCTAACTAAAATCTTAATTTAAAATTCTAAAAACAATCAACGAACAAATATAGACTAATTAAAATTTTACTCATAATTTGTATTTTATTATAAAACTAAGGAAAGAATAGAGAATAAGAGAAGAGAGGAAGAAGAGAAGAGAGGAATATTTTTGGAAAAATTACAAATAAAGACCCCCAATATATAAAATAGCAATTAGGGACCCTAAATTAGGAAAATTAATGTAGAGGACTCAATCCCAATTTGTAATTATGAAATGTGTGTTAAATGGCTAAAATACCCCTCACTCATTTGGAAAAAAAAAACCTGTCTGCGCTCTCTCCCCCCAAACGCACGATAACTTCCCTATGCTTTGTATCCCCCTGGCCATTCTCTGTAGTCTGTCTATTTTCGCACAGGAGTATGCTTCCCTTTTGCGGCGAGAGGAGTATTATGTGACAGAAGAGTGTATTTGCTGTAGGAGAGGAGAACGGAGTGGTGTTGGAGTAGTGATCTATCAGCATTGTTGAAGGCAAGGGAGGAGGTGGAGGCATCATCACAGTCGTGTGTGGCTATCAAAGTTAACAGCAACATTCAGCGACAAAATCTGGTGGTAAGTTTGAAGCTTTGGTTTGTTTGTGTTGGTTGCTGCATGTGTGATACATTAAGGAGAGGGAATGCGTTTAGGGCAGGAAAGTGTATATATATATATATATATGTTTTTCTGTCAAGTAAGTTGTGATTGATTGGCGAAAAATGCTTATTTGTGGAAGAAGATATGTGAATGGGTTTGGGTGGGAAGGGAGTGAGAAGATCAGTTAGGAGGATGACAAGAATAGTTTGGGAAATGATGACACTGGAATGGGTAAAGTGCAAATTGAATTGGTTAACTATTAATTGATTTGAAGAGATGTTAAAGTGTTAGTTTGGTTTAAAATGACAAAATGAAAGTAGGGGGATTGACAAGTTGATAATGTAAAATAATAATGTGTAATTGACAAGTTGGTAATAGGAAATAACAAATTTAATATAGTGAATAACAAGTTATTGAGTAGTTGGGAATAAGAAGGTTGCTATGGGTTCCTAACAAGTTAACAATAGGAAATGACAAGTTTAAAAATGACAATAACAAGTTGAGAATAACACAGGCGAGTATGACAATTGGAGAACTTCATAATCTGAAATAACTAGTTGATAATTGTAAATGACAAGTTAATGATGAGAAATAACAAGCATAAGAAGTAGTTAAGAATAACGAGTTTACTTTGAGAAATTGACAACTTGCTTATATGAAATTACAAGTTTGTGTTTTGAAATAAGAAGTCAATGATGGTGAGGTAAGAAGGCTGTTGGTTATAGAAGAGGTTGTTAATAGAGGTAATAACTAGTTAGTAAATGTGGTTGTGAAGGATTGTATGTTGAATGTTTTGCAGAAAAAGGAAGATAGCATCAGAAGGAGCCTTTGGATTAAAAAAGGCACACAACAGTTGGTTGTTATTTAGAAGTGAGTTTATGGCCACAATAGCTGACCCTGACATGACAGCCAAATAAAAAAGAGATGCTGCGTCAAATGCATGGAAAGCTCTAGCTGCTAAAGAGAAGATGAGGTACGCCGAGGAGGCAAAAAAAAGAAGGCCACAAAAGGGAGAAGAGGAGAAGAAGAAACATGTCCCATCATTCCTAACCTGAGTGTCCCTGAAGGGTTTAAGAAAATTACTGTACTTGTGAATAATAATGAAGACTTAAGGGAGAGGGTTGAGAGGATGGGCTTCAGGAGGCTATTCAAGGTTAGATTAAAGAGACTACCCCATGATCTCATTGTGACCATGCTAAGATCATATGACCCGCCAACACATCAATTTACTATCAGGGGCAAATCAGAGGAAATATGAGCACGAGATGTTGAGTAGCTGTTAGGAATCCGTCACAGTTGGGAGGAGGTGAAAACTAAAGTTGACGAGGGTGATGCTACGTATCAGGAGTTGAGAAATAAATATCGGAAGGTGTCATTCAGCAAAATACTAAAAGACATTATTTCAAGGAAGGAGGATCACATATTTGAGTTTTTATTTGTGCTGTACATGCTGGGTACTTTTCTATTGTTAGATATGATTAGTTTTGATGATGTCAAATAATAGAGCAAAAAGTTTGCATAAATTGTTTACCTCATATTTTGACTAACTATCATACTTAATATCTTTTGTAGTTTCCTCAAGAAAAGAAAAGAGTTTGAACTTTGAGTTGTCGAGAATGATCAAGAGGAAGAAGAAGAAGAGAGATTGAGAAAAGAAGAACTTGCAAGATCAAATGGAAATATCAAGATTCAAGTTCATAGATTTGATGTTAAAGGTTGCAATGCTCAATCAGAAGTTTGGATGGCTCAGTCGGAAGCTAAAATATACAACCGGGAAGTTATACCATCATATATTGAGTCACCCTTCATATAAACATGGAAAATAAGCTTCAGAGGTGATTTTCATGGGCAATTATCGATCACTTGATCGATCATCCATTTATCGATCAAGTTATCGATAAAATGCATCCTCTGTTATGCTCTGTTCTTCGTTCAGCTCTGACATAGGTTCGGTATTTCTTCAATATCTCTCAAACCACAAATCCGTTTGAGGTGAAACTTAATTCATATGAAACTAGACTCAGAACACGGTTCATGGACACCAAAATCAACTTCAAAGAGTTTCATATGAGGGAGATATGTTGCTCGAAACATTGCAGTAAGGATTAACGCCTTGATTCCGACCTTTAGTCATTGTGATGAAGATAAATTTTCAACCACAACGAATTTTGGGGTGATTCTTGTTGCATTAGAAAGTAGACTCAAAGAGCTTTCTGGGGATAGGTCATTTGCAAAATTTGGAGTTGAATTGGAAGAGTTATGATCACTCAAAGTTGACCTTCGTTCTGCTTGAATCAGACTTCGAATTTATTGAGGCAAAGACCAGAAGTTCTACATTGATTGATTAATCTCTCAAACAACATACTACTCAAACATGTTATTGAGTAAAAGCACTAGAAGAAATGAGGAAATGAAAAGTCATTATCAGATGTTACTCGAGCCTGATCAAGCAACTACATATTCGATCATTTTATCGAGTTCCTGGTACTATCTCTTTAATTCTTCTCTTTTATCTTCATATGCATTATTGAGGTTTTATAACCTATTGGATAAATGGTTTTCGGATAACATTATGGATAGATGTATTTATCGATCACTTGATCGATAAACAAAGTTAACGTTATGGATAAATAGGCATTTATCGATAGCATGATCGATAAATAGATTATCGATGAGAAGACAGATAAATGGTAATGCGTTCTACTCATTCTATGTTTTGCTTTAGTCTCCATTTATCGATTACCTCATCGATCAGTCATTTATCGATAATATGATCGATCATTGCTCTTACATGTCTACCCTGTTTTTCACGTAACGTGATCGATAAATCAGTTCTTTGAATTTACAGGATTAAATCTCTTGTTTTACTTTATCGATAACTTTATCGATCACTCATTAATCGATCACCTATTCGATCAACCTACATAGCATGTGTTTTCTCCGAATATACTTTTGCTTATTGTTTATCGATAAGGTTATCTATTATTTGTTTATCGATAATGTGTTCGGAAAATCATTACTTAAAATTCTATTCTATAACACTTTGTTTATCGATAACCTTATCCATCATCCATTTATCAATAATTTGTTCGATCATCAATGACTGAAGTTTCATTTTTGTAACACTTGGATTATCGATAATCTGTTCGATCAACAAGTGTTCGATCACTTGTTCGATCATGGAACGTTTTCCGTTTAAACATCAGTCGACTATGATGATTCTTAAAATCAATGATCTATTTTCTTTAAAGCTTTTCTCAGCCTTCTTTTACACATAACTCTCTATTAAAAGGATACGAAGGCAAACATAACTTGAAAAGGTTTATTCTTGCATAAATCATTTTTGGGTCACTGTATTCATGCTTCATCATTTATCGATCATTTGTTCGATCATCATATGATCCATAATCTATTCGATAATTGCATCTATCTGCTATATCTTTTCTTCATGTAATTAATCGATAATATAATCGATCAAAGCTTTATCGATCAAGACATCGATCAAGTAAGTTCATCTTACTTTCTGAATATCTGATGATTGATTCCATGTTTTCCAACTTATTGTTCTATGATTATCAGATACTTATCACTTGATCTGAGGAACATTATTTCAGATAAAGAGCCACAACGAATTTATGATGTGAAGAATCGACGTTCGTCAGAAGCTTCCAACGGCTAGTTTCAACGGTCATATTCTTCAAGCCAAACGGGAAGAAAAAGCTCAACGGTCAACTACCCAACATCATCTATAAATAGAAGAGCATTCAAAACAAAGAAAAGAGAAGAGTCTGAGCTTACAACATCAAATGCTAAAATGCCGAATCAACGTATTCTCATTTAGAGCTCCGAAAGAAAACTCCCTGTCTCTGTACTTCATAGATTAAAACTTATGTATTCGTAAGATAGAGAGGAGAGTTTCCCAAACGTGCTTAAGATTCATCTATCACTTCTTTGAGAGAAGAAATATTCAATCTTCATTATCATTATTAGATTGTATCCTTACGGTGAGTAAGGGGGAGTATTTACCTCGGTGTGAGGTTGCTGTTGAATAGACTGGTTAGTCTAAGAATTGTAAGTGGCGTCACAAGTGCCCGGATCAAACTTGTGATTGTAGTGGTTCTCAAGTACCCGTGTTAAACTTGAGGGAGATAGTCGATTGAAAATCTCAGGGGGAGCCTGGGGACTGGACGTAGGTCAGTGAGGACCGAACCAGGATAAATCACTGTTTGCATCTTCTCTTCCCTTACCTCTTTATATTTCCAGCTAAACCATTTTACTACTGTGATTATGCTTATCTCGATTCATTGTTTTTTATACTCAGAATTTCTTATGAATTTCATTACATTGCGAAAAGATTTTTAATTTTAATCAACACCCAATTCACCCCCCTCTTGGGTGTTCAGCCATTCCAACATTTGGTATCAGAGCAGGTCACTTGTTTAAAGGATCTAACGATCTCAAGTGCAAAGATCATGGCTGACTTTGAAGGTTTTGATTATACAATTCCACCATTTCTCAAAGATATTGATTTTTGGTATTGGAAAGCTCGTATGATACGATTTTTGAAAACTATTGATTTTGATATGAGATATGTTTTTACAAATGATTTTGTTTTTAAACGAAGAAAGGATTGGACCGAAAAAGAAAAGAAAATGTTTTCTTTGAACATTCAAGCAATGAAAATTCTGTATAGTGCTTTAACTGAAACTGATTATGAGAAAATCAGATCTTGCTCTACTGCCAAGAATATTTTAGATACTCTTGACTCTTGTTATACTTCTAACACTTGTGTTGAAGCTAAATGTGAAGACAACTCACTTGAGACCGATGAAAAAAGGGATACACAATCATCCACTCTCAGTGAACAAATGGAAGTCGAGATCGAAGAAGGTGAAATCACACAATACTTCCATAAGTCTGTCAACAGAGAAGAGCAAGAGGAAGATGAGCATCAAAAAGAGCTCAGTATGGATGAATATGATGAATCATTATTTGGAGCTCAAGATGCACTTAAGGTAAACGGTCCCAATTCTTCTTGTACATTGCTTGTGCAAAATGATTTTGAAAGTTTGCATAAAACTGTTGATCAACCAGTCATTGATTCTGTTTTCAAAAGTAAAAATGTTTTTACTCATGCTGGAAAATTTACTGGGAAGAAAGAACTTACAAGGAGAAATCATTTAAGATTACATTCTTTTGACCAACGCAATATTTGCATAAAATCTCATAATGGATATCATTCTGTTATTTGCAATTATTGTGGTAAATTAGGTCACATTTCTCACGCATGCTATTTTAGAAGAAATCTTAATGTGAGAAATAAATTTGTTTGGGTTCCTAAAGGACAAGTAAGGTCCAATGCTAACACTCAAGGACCCAAAGCAAAATGGGTACCAAAATGTCCTTCTAGTATTTTAATTTTGCAGGATATTTCTAAGAACGGACATATTGGCCAAAGAAGAAGAAAGTGCCTAAGAGAGCTACTCACATGATCAATAAGAGAACTCTTAGAGCACCCATTGCTGGAACTACAAAGTCCAATCATAGGAAGCAATGGATACAAGCCAAAGGAGTACGTTGCGCCTCAAGGATGGACTACCACAGTGTAAAATTTGATTACCTTGAGGAGAACAAGAAACGGAGGATCTCTCAAGCATTAAGCAGAAGACTTCTTGAGTCTACATTTTATGAGAGAATATTGCAAGCACCCAAAGCGAGGAATCAAAAGTCTCAACCTCACAGAAAGGTGCATTGGGTATGCAAAAGCAATCCTCCAAGTACCTAAGGAAGAAGGAGAAAGCCTTTCCTCAAGATTGTGACCACAAAGGAATTGATGAACAAATCTTGAGAAAGCTTATCTGATATGGATTTTGGTGCTGAACGTGGAAAGAAGAAAAATCAACACTAATCCATCAAAATCAAGCAAGCTGTCACAAGGACAAGAGAAAATATGGTGATATCTAATCTTTACCCTTTACTGTGCTGATATGAAATTCATATTTGGGTAATGAATACTTGTTCCTTGTTGCATTCCATTAGCAATCAATCTTTTATGATCTTCAAATTATTTTCCGATTGCTAAATGGACCGAAAATAGAATTGTGCATAGTTTTCTATGTGTTTGTATTTTCAAATGCACAATCCAAATTTTTTTTTAAAACTCATTGTGAAAGTGCATACAAATGATTTCAAAGATATTCATTTTCGTTTTGCATTCAAATGATTTTTAAAATTGGAAGTTAATATTTTGAGTGCTAAAAGTCAGAAATGCTTCAAATCCTTCTAACAGAGTTTTCTCCATCTCTAATGTGTTAATTCTTGATTTTAATGTGCTATCCTATACTTGAACTCCCAAATTCTATTCTTCAACAAGTTAGACCTTCGTCTAACAAGTTAACCATCCATATGAGTTTCAAGTCTATCCTTACAAAAAGATTCCAATACGTCAAAGCCTTATGCTTAATGTGTTTATCCTTATTGACTGAGTTATTCCAAGCACGATTATGTGATTAACCATTTCAATGGAATGACTCGTATAGCTTCTGGAATCTATTTAACCTACTAGTCATCTGGACTAATGAGTTAATGTACTTCATTATTCAAAAATCCAGTATTTGAGTGTGAGCAAAGTCTTTGAACCTCCATCGTGAAAAGCCTTTCGGCTAACATCTTATCCATATGACTTTTACTCTCAGAAAAACTCTCTAATGTGTTAATATTGTCATTTGACATGTTATCCGATCTGATCTTACAAATTGAAGCTATATGATATTTTCCCTCAATTTGTTGACTTCCACATTTTTTTTTAACAAAAGTATTTGCTTTTAACAAGTTTTTTTTAAAAACTTCGTTTTCAACATTCATGTTTTAAACAAGTGCGTTAAAAACCTTATTTCAAAGGAAGCATTATTTATCTTCTAGCTTCATGTGCATATTTTTACATAACGCTCATGATTTGAATAAATCATCATTTTCAAATTCATGATCATTCATAGCCAAATTGTTTTCACGCAAGCTTTTAGTTTTTCATAAAGTTGATCTGATCAAGTCTGATTTCAAAAAGAATGTATGATAGATGGTCATTTAGTTATAAAATCTTTTGATACCTTCTTTGCTCAGAAATCATATGGTTTAATCCATATAAGAGCATGAGAGTCATTGTAGCTAACATGGTGTGGACCCAAGAGAAGTTGGGTACCGAAGAACTAATATTTGTGTTGTAGGTATCCTAAAGAATTATAAGAAAAAATTCTATTGATGGAGATGTCAATTATGGGAGAATTGAATTTCTTCCTCGGGTTGCAAATCAAACAGAAGAAGAATGGGATCTTCATATCTCGAACAAAGTATCTCAGAGAACTTCTAAAGAAATATGGTTTGGAGTAAGCCAACAGTGCAAATACACCTATAAGCTCAACCATATCGTTGGATGTGGACGAGAATGGCAAGGATGTGAACTTGACTAAATATAGAGGGATGATTGGATCACTACTCTACCTCACGGCAAGCAACTAGACATTCAGTTTAGCATGGAAATGTTTGCTAGAGATCAATTAGCTCCCAAGCTATCACATGAAAAAGCTGTCAAGAGAATCCTCAGATATCTTGTCGGAACACCAAATTTGGGAATATGGTATCCAAAGAAAGGAGTAGAATATCTAATGGGATACTTAGATGCTGATCACAAAGGAAACAAAACAGACAGAAAAAGCACCAGTGGACAATGTCAATCTCTCAGAGGGTGCCTTGTCTCGTGGTCAAGCAAAAAGCAAAATACTGTGGCAATCTCTTCAACAGAATCAGAATATGTGGCCACTGCCAGCTGTTGTGCTCAATTCTATGGTTAAAGCAACAACTACAAGATCTAGGAATCAACTTACGAGAGATTTCAATCCTATGTGATAACACGAGTACGATAAATCTGTCCAAGAATCCAGTCCACATGCCCGAACTAAGCATATCGATGCTCAACATCATTTCATTCGGGACCATGTTCAAAAGAAAGATGTAAAGGTAGAATTCATCCCCACTGAATATCAAATAGTCGACATTTTCACAAAGCCTCTAGATCAACAGAAGTTCAACTTCTTCGAAGAGAATTGGGAATGGTAAATCCCAATGAGCTGTAAGAAATTCTGCATTACTTCTTTATTTTGAGTATTTAGATTTAAAGTTTTGATGATTAGGAAACTAACTTAAGTATCAGAGTAGATAGAAATTTATTTTACAGAAAGCTCTGTTTTGTTGAAGAAAAACAGAGGTAAACAGAGTATGGAATGATCGATGAAGACATCGATAATCATGCTACAAGAAAAGGTCAATTTATCGATCAACTGATCGATAAATGAAATATGTAAGGCGAAAGAATGAAAATGAAGGGAGAATTATCGATAAGCTGATCGATAAGTCAATTATCGATTAACACATCGATCGGGAGCAACGAGGATCTGAAACACATCACTCAATTTGGTAAGAATTATCAACTAATTGATGAATAACTGTTAATCGATCACATGATCGATCAACTTAGACAGGTATGACTCTCTGCAAAAAAAAAAAATTATTCATAACATATTTGATCAATTGCTTTAACGTGATCTATAATTATGCATTGTGTTTCAACTATTCTTATTCGATCATTCTTAGTCTCCACCCTATCAATTTTCTGATTAAAGGGAACTTCACATTCACATGTGTCTTATATCTTAAAAGCTCATCTCCTTCGTCAAAATAGTATACTCATCTACATTCACTGTCAATTGATTAGTTTTGATGATGAGTTGCTTTCACATTTTCCTTTCATGATCCAATTCGAAAACAATTTATAGAAAGAATTATGTATACATTTGATATTTGATTGTACTAACTATTCTCCTTGCAAGAAGTTGTTGAATTCTTAACAGGAGAATTTATGCTATGAAAGAAACTCCTCACTGGACTACAGAATAAATTATCCAATTTGAGGATTGATAATTTAATGCGCAATCAAGATATGGAGAAAAGAGAAAGTGATTGAAGATAGAAAGATTATTGGCATCAACCTTCAAAGCATAATCACCAATGCCAATACGAATGAGCATTATGCCTGGCAATGGACTTCATGAATCAATTTATCAACTTGCCGAATTCAAATGAGCATTTCTAAACCCTCTCCTTTATAATTTATGAATATTGATGCATTACATGGTTTGTGCGCACTAAGAGACAAGAATGATATAGGGGAAAGATTACACCCCACACAGGAGCTATGTCGTTTAAACTTTTTGCTGATGTCAAATAGGGGGAGAGATAGGCATGAAAAATATGTTGCATCTGATTTCATTTCGTATCATCCATATTTTTCACAAAGGATTTGCCATCATCAAAAAGGGGGAGAATGTTAGATATGATTAGTTTTGATGATGTCAAATAATAGAGCAAAAAGTTTGCATAAATTTTACCTCATATTTTGACTAACTATCATACTTAATATCTTTTGTAGTTTCCTCAAGAAAAGAAAAGAGTTTGAACTTTGAGTTGTCGAGAATGATCAAGAGGAAGAAGAAGAAGAGAGATTGAGAAAAGAAGAACTTGCAAGATCAAATGGAAATATCAAGATTCAAGTTCATAGATTTGATGTTAAAGGTTGCTATGCTCAATCAGAAGTTTGGATGGCTCAGTCGGAAGCTAAAATATACAACCGGGAAGTTATACCATCATATATTGAGTCACCCTTCATATAAACATGGAAAATAAGCTTCAGAGGTGATTTTCATGGGCAATTATCGATCACTTGATCGATCATCCATTTATCGATCAAGTTATCGATAAAATGCATCCTCTGTTATGCTCTGTTCTTCGTTCAGCTCTGACATAGGTTCGGTATTTCTTCAATATCTCTCAAACCACAAATCCGTTTGAGGTGAAACTTGATTCATATGAAACTAGACTCAGAACACGGTTCATGGACACCAAAATCAACTTCAAAGAGTTTCATATGAGGGAGATATGTTGCTCGAAACATTGCAGTAAGGATTAACGCCTTGATTCCGACCTTTAGTCATTGTGATGAAGATAATTTTCAACCACAACGAATTTTGGGGTGATTCTTGTTGCATTAGAAAGTAGACTCAAAGAGCTTTCTGGGGATAGGTCATTTGCAAAATTTGGAGTTGAATTGGAAGAGTTATGATCACTCAAAGTTGACCTTCGTTCTGCTTGAATCAGACTTCGAATTTATTGAGGCAAAGACCAGAAGTTCTACATTGATTGATTAATCTCTCAAACAACATACTACTCAAACATGTTATTGAGTAAAAGCACTAGAAGAAATGAGGAAATGAAAAGTCATTATCAGATGTTACTCGAGCCTGATCAAGCAACTACATATTCGATCATTTTATCGAGTTCCTGGTACTATCTCTTTAATTCTTCTCTTTTATCTTCATATGCATTATTGAGGTTTTATAACCTATTGGATAAATGGTTTTCGGATAACATTATGGATAGATGTATTTATCGATCACTTGATCGATAAACAAAGTTAACGTTATGGATAAATAGGCATTTATCGATAGCATGATCGATAAATAGATTATCGATGAGAAGACAGATAAATGGTAATGCGTTCTACTCATTCTATGTTTTGCTTTAGTCTCCATTTATCGATTACCTCATCGATCAGTCATTTATCGATAATATGATCGATCATTGCTCTTACATGTCTACCCTGTTTTTCACGTAACGTGATCGATAAATCAGTTCTTTGAATTTACAGGATTAAATCTCTTTGTTTTACTTTATCGATAACTTTATCGATCACTCATTAATCGATCACCTATTCGATCAACCTACATAGCATGTGTTTTCTCCGAATATACTTTTGCTTATTGTTTATCGATAAGGTTATCTATTATTTGTTTATCGATAATGTGTTCGGAAAATCATTACTTAAAATTCTATTCTATAACACTTTGTTTATCGATAACCTTATCCATCATCCATTTATCAATAATTTGTTCGATCATCAATGACTGAAGTTTCATTTTGTAACACTTGGATTATCGATAATCTGTTCGATCAACAAGTGTTCGATCACTTGTTCGATCATGGAACGTTTTCCGTTTAAACATCAGTCGACTATGATGATTCTTAAAATCAATGATCTATTTTCTTTAAAGCTTTTCTCAGCCTTCTTTTTACACATAACTCTCTATTAAAAGGATACGAAGGCAAACATAACTTGAAAAGGTTTATTCTTGCATAAATCATTTTTGGGTCACTGTATTCATGCTTCATCATTTATCGATCATTTGTTCGATCATCATATGATCCATAATCTATTCGATAATTGCATCTATCTGCTATATCTTTTCTTCATGTAATTAATCGATAATATAATCGATCAAAGCTTTATCGATCAAGACATCGATCAAGTAAGTTCATCTTACTTTCTGAATATCTGATGATTGATTCCATGTTTTCCAACTTATTGTGTCTATGATTATCAGATACTTATCACTTGATCTGAGGAACATTATTTCAGATAAAGAGCCACAACGAATTTATGATGTGAAGAATCAACGTTCGTCAGAAGCTTCCAACGGCTAGTTTCAACGGTCATATTCTTCAAGCCAAACGGGAAGAAAAAGCTCAACGGTCAACTACCCAACATCATCTATAAATAGAAGAGCATTCAAAACAAAAAAAGAGAAGAGTCTGAGCTTACAACATCAAGTGCTAAAATGCCGAAGCAACGTATTCTCATTTAGAGCTCCGAAAGAAAACTCCCTGTCTCTGTACTTCATAGATTAAAACTTATGTATTCGTAAGATAGAGAGGAGAGTTTCCCAAACGTGCTTAAGAGTCATCTATCACTTCTTTGAGAGAAGAAATATTCAATCTTCATTATCATTATTAGATTGTATCCTTACGGTGAGTAAGGGGGAGTATTTACCTCGGTGTGAGGTTGCTGTTGAATTAACTGGTTAGTCTAAGAATTGTAAGTGGCGTCACAAGTGCCCGGATCAAACTTGTGATTGTAGTGGTTCTCAAGTACCCGTGTTAAACTTGAGGGAGATAGTCGATTGAAAATCTCAGGGGGAGCCTGGGGACTGGACGTAGGTCAGTGAGGACCGAACCAGGATAAATCACTGTTTGCATCTTCTCTTCCCTTACCTCTTTATATTCCAGCTAAACCATTTTACTACTGTGATTATGCTTATCTCGATTCATTGTTTTTTATACTCAGAATTCTTATGAATTTCATTACATTGCGAAAAGATTTTTAATTTTAATCAACACCCAATTCACCCCCCTCTTGGGTGTTCAGCCATTCCAACATCTATGTCCGAAATCAAGCTCAGAAGTGAGTAAGAAGTTGGTCAGAGTCATGCCTTGCACAATGGATGACTTTGGAAAGTATGATTAGGCTACGTATATTATAAAGAACCTCTGGAAAGAAATGGGTGACTATGTCAAAGGGTACAAGTAGGGCAATGAAGGCCAGAGGAGCAACACTGTTGGTGGCTACATATACTTGCTTCTAGTATTACTATTTTGTTTCTCATCGTGTTTGCATTTGATTACCAATGTGCATAACATTAATGTTGTATATATGTGCCTGGCTTACAACTTTTTTTTGGTGAGTATTTTAACCTCAACAAACCTATTGGCTAAGAGTCCACTACTGCAATTGAATACTAGACTGATAAGAAGATAAAAGAATTGGCCAGTAAAGAGAAAAAGAGTGTTAGGGGAATTATGTATGGAGAAAAAGGTAGTGAAGCTGTGACGAGAAAAGAAGAGAGGATAATTGTAGAGGTTTTGGACCTGATATGTGGTATAATTGGTAAACTGGAGTTTTTATTTCTTAACTTGAACTTCTTATCTGCCATATTTATGTTGTCATTTCCTATACTGAAGTTCTAATTCACTATAGTGACATAGAGCTTTGTCATTGTTAAGTTGTAATTTGGCAAACTCAAGGTGTTATTCGCAATACTTATGTTGTGATTGGCCATATTGAACTTGTCAATCGGTATACTGAAATTGTGAAGTTGTCATTTGTCATTATGAACCTACCAATTGCCATACCTAAGTTGTGATTTTATTTACTGAACTTATCATTTGTGAAACTAAAATCATGATTTCCCATAGTGAAGTTGTCATTTGGCAATAATGAGTTGTGATTTTGTATACTGAACTTGTTATTTGGTATAATGAACTTGTTATCTGCCATAGTGAACTTGTCATTTGCCATACCTTACTTGTCATTTGGTTTACTAAACTTGTCATTCAGTATAATGAACTTTTCATCTACCATAGTGAACCTGTCATTTGCCATACCTTAGTTCTCATTTGGTTTACCAAACTTATCATTTGGTATAATGAACTTGTCACTATTATACGTGAGTTGTGATTTGGTTTACTGAAGTTGTCGTTCCGTTGATGAATTTGTCATATGCCATAGTGAAGATATCATTTCCCATAGTGGACTTGTTATTCTATATACTTAATTGATAAATGTCTTTTGCATGTAGGAGCTAAAGAAGTTATGCGAGCGCCTAATAAAGAGGATAGAGAAAGGGCGAAAGATGCTAATGAAAATAGTGGACAAAGAGCTAGTGAAGGCGCAGATCCCAAGATAGGGAGATGGTGAGAAGGGTAAATCAAGAGGAAAGGATCAGGTTGAGACAGTGCCTACAAATATGAGTGAGTTTGAAGATAATGAGGAGGACAGGCGTAACAATGATGACACAACTGAGGAAAAAGAGAAGGATGAAGTAGGCAGTCAAGATAGAGATAGTCATGGGAAGGGTGAGATGGAGGTTGACAGCGAGAATGAAGAGAAGGAGAAAGAGGGTCAAGGGGATAGTGATGACATGAGCAAAGGGAACAGGGAACACAAGAGTGA
This sequence comes from Neltuma alba, assembly GCF_004799145.2. Classification (NCBI taxonomy): domain Eukaryota; kingdom Viridiplantae; phylum Streptophyta; class Magnoliopsida; order Fabales; family Fabaceae; genus Neltuma; species Neltuma alba. The sequence continues at coordinate 139,185 of NW_021636962.1, read as the reverse complement.
TAGGGAGGGTGATAACAAGCAACTACTAGTGATAGAGAGTATAATACCCATAACTAGTTTCCCTATGGAAGTGCCACCCAATGTTGAAGGTTATAATGGGAAGGGTGACATACTCATAGCCAGTTCCCCCATGGAAGTGCCAGGCAGCATTGTAGGTGATGATGCAGAGGGTGACATACCTACAGCCAGTCCCCCTAGGGAAGTGTCATCGATTAAGGTATCCCCCTGGCCATTGTTGAATATGTTGGGCCTGTTCCAAAACATGTATCCGTGGAGGCACAAAAACTAAGGAGATCTACTAAGGTTCAGTTCAGCAAGATCAAATCTCCTTAGTTGGAATTGAAGGCATAATCAAGAGTAAAGAGGCCTATGGAGCCTAAGGATAATTTTTTCAACTTAGTCAGTCGAGCTGTCGAAGGTGATGAGGGCGAGATGTAAGTGAAATCTTAGCTTATGTGATGTATTTGTTGACTACATGTTAACACATTTGGTGACTCACTTGAATATTTTTCAGTCCTTTGATCAGAATGTTTAATGAAGATATCCCCCGACGATTGCTGCATTCACTTGGTGGAAATAACAGGGTGAGTAATCGAGTGATGTCATTGGTCTGTAAGGCTTTGGTACAAGAGCAGCAGGCAGTTGAAGGGCGAGTTAGGAGGTATATATTTGATGCATACTTCATGGTGTGGTTTCTATATTACTAATGTGCTTTGTTGATTTACAAGATTACAAATAGAAATGACAGAATAAAGTGTGTTACAGTGAATAACAACTTGGTTTTGTTCATTTCAAAGGTCATAATGATCCGTGATCCAGCTTGTTGGGATCCTAACCAACATGCTTGACAAATACTTCCGTATTACGTTGGCTACAACATAGGTGACTGTGACTTGATTCTGGGTCCTGCTCTAGTTGGGGAGCATTGGTTCTGTTTTGCTTTCGAACCAAAGACTTGGAAGTTCAATGTCCTTGATTCTATATAAGCAAGTTTAGAGCATAAGAAGACCACCTCCAAGCAGAAGAAGGCAGCCACGTATAACCCTCAAGAATTAGCCATCATAGGCTGTGTAAGATGTTCTTGACTTGTGCATGTTAGATAGGAAAATAACAGTTTTATATTACTATCCTTTTAATGAATATGGCATATGTCACACCTTACTTATATAATACCTTAGCATTCATTTAGAACCATTCCAGACCACTTTGGATGGTCTTAAGCTTAAAAATTTCAATTTGGACGTTAATTTTCGGAAAATTACTGTTCACTGTCCAGTTTTCAGATTACAGGTCCAAGTTTGAAAATCATAACTAATTCTAGAAATATCGTATGGAGGTGTTCCAAAATTATACGGAAAGCTCTTTCAATGCTCTTTAAGGGAAAAATATTCAACTGAACTCATCCTCACTGAAAACGTACAGTTTATTGGATTAAAATTACTATTCATTTGGTAAAATCTGGACTTTCCAGATTCTGCGCCTTAACTTCAAAAATTCATATCTCATTGTATACACATCCAAATGATGTGATTTACCACTAATTTTAAAGCTTGGGATATGAATTATAAGTGTACCAAATTCCTTAGCTTAACTCATTCATATGATAGGTCGAACTGAAGCTTGAAATTAACTGCTTCAGGACCTACGTTTTATCCCTTAATATCTCTTTACTTTAATTCTTTTTATTTCTTTGGCATACCTAACATGGGCTTACTTTTTCCCCTTCATGCTCATATACTTTCATTCATGCCATAAACATCCTAAGCACATACATTGAATTGATGGCATTCATAACATAACTTACAACATAGGAGAATTATACATTGAATAATAATATCAATCATTAGCATTAATAATTCTCCACTTCTTCTCCTTGCTTCTCATGCCATTAGTGCCCATCATTGATTTGACCTAAATGGTTGGTTAGGAGGGGGTGAGATTCGGGGGAATCTCAGTAGCAAACAATACCATATTAATCATGCTAAATGGATGCTCATGCACTACACGCAACTTGTTTATTCTCTTGTTAATTAGTGACATACTAGCATGCTCAAAGCTAACTTCTTGATGCATGGCCATGGAGACATAATCTACTCATCATGAATAGTAATTACAGCAGCTAAACATGTCACAATAACATTCAATAACATGTACATGGCAACACACAAGCATACAACATCAAGCAATGACAATAGGTAAGTTCACTACCTTGCACCTCAAGCTTTCCTCTTACTTTTCCTTTGACTCCCTTGACTTTCCAACCATGTGGGCATTCGGTCAACATCACTAAACATCCTCTTGGATGTTTCAAAGGTCCTAAACATAACCATAATGATGACACAATCCATTAGGACCATTAGATTACATAAAGTTCAAGACTAGCTTTCTTGAACCTCAACCCTTTCTCTTAGTCTTAGGGTTTTCTTTCTAGATTTTCTAACATAAATCTCATCATTTCCCATTCTTATGATCCATTTCTTATCAATTAGGATCACTTTAGGTGGCCTTAGATTCAAGAAGATCAAATCTGGAAATTTTGGTTCGCGGGTACTGTTCACGCAGAATCTCCAGAATTTTTGCTCAACTTTGAAAATTCATAATTAAATCTAAAAAACTCCAAATTGAGTGCTTCCAAGTCTCACTGAAAGCTAATTAAGTTAAATTTAAAGGAAAAATAGTTTCAGGAACCAATTCTACTCAGAACAGTACCATAATTGTACGGAACTCGACAATCTCCCAAAAGTTCAACACTGTTTCCAGATTTCAAACCTTAACTTTGAAAAATCACCATAAATCGTACACATATCCAAATAAAGTGTTCTACCCATGGATTTAAATCTCATAGAGTGTACTTTAAGCATGCCAAATTTCAGAACCAGATATGAACAGTAACTAATTCGAAAAAGCCATCAAATCAGCACGTAATTCTTCCAATTTTCACATAGATCCACTTGGATCTACCATACTTTGAGGTGTTCTAGCAAGATCTAACAACCAAACTCCCTTCCCCACTCATCAACCATTTCGACCAGCCATCAAAAGGGAGAGAAGACATATTTTCAACCATAAAAGGAAAGAAACCAAGGCAAGAACACATCTAGAGCCAAGAACTCACCTTGAACCTTGATTGTATGACCAAAGTTGATGCCTTTCTCTTGGTTTTCCCTCAAAACTCTCTCTTTTTCCCTCTCTTCATGCCTTGCACGAAATTCCCATCTGATTTAGGGGAGAGATGAGCTCATTAATGTGTAAAAATATCCCACCAACCATCATTAATGTTATGCCAAGTGTCATTAGCCTACTTAATCTTAATCCTCTCTCTTAATTAACTTAAATCATAATGTAATTAAATTCCAAAGTCAAGATCCTCTCCATTGGTAGCTTGACACTTGGAAAGCTTTAATTACCATCCATTAAAGGCTTGACAAGTGGCGACTTGTGGCCCAAGTAAAGTGCAAGACTCTGATTAATACTTTATCGGTGCACTTTTACTCCGGGTTTAACTTCTTTTCTCTAATTACAGTGCTCTGGCCTCTGTAATTATTTTCTGTCAGATCCATAAATTCTCTTTAATTTTAGAGAGTATCTATGAATTTTCTTAGCCCATAACACTTCCTTTAAGCCTTGCATAAAATTCATTTACTAAAATACCCTTTTATCGGCAAAACCGGCTCTTTAATTTCTTAAAGCCACTCTACTGGCCTTTTGGTTGCGGGACTAATTTTATAAATTAGTACAACCTTTCAACCCTTTAACCTCATTTTTGTATACACTTTTGAGGTCTCTTGCTATTTCAAATAATTACCTCACATGGTATACTTTTTACCGGTAATAACCTCATAAATTCCGTTGAAGCTGCCTCAGGGGTATTTTCATCTTTTCTCTTCATAGAAGAGCCTTAGAATATTATTTCCCATTTTCTAGGATTTTCTTGGAATTCTTTGTGTACTCTTCCATTTTTACCCCTGTTGGTCATAACTTTCTGAATTTACAGTTTAGTCCCTTCTTGGACTTAGCTTCATATAATCTTCTCTTTGAGGCTTCTAACTTAACCTTTGGCCTGTATCTAGTCTCTTTTCTCTTTTTGGGCCTTCGAGACTTTACTGGAGCCTCTAACCTTAATTATACTCGAGCCCCTGAAAACTTTTACTTTGCAGTTTAGTCCCTGAAACTGCTTTACCTTCCTTTTTCATCTTTGGGACTTCTGCTCACAGGGATCTGGTAACCTATTTAATTTAGGCTATTTTTGGAACTTCTAGGCCTAAAAGTCTAGATGTTACAATTCTCCCCCTCTCAAAAAAATTTCGTCCTCGAAATTTCGGGTCAAACCTTTATTCTTACCCTTAATGAGAGGTTACCTGAGGAGAGTATCCTTACTTATACTTAACTCTGACCTTTTCAACTTTTCATTATACCTCATTTTGAGTTTCCACCTTGGGCTTCATACTTACATAACTCGTCGTTCTAAACTTTTCTGTCATTCAGATGAGCATGGTCTTTGCTTTTAAGTATTTTGTCACCACTGCTCGTATTCTTCCTATACTTTAGGCTCATTCTTTCACAATAATACCATGATAGTGTGCCTGTCTTCATGGTATTTTACAATACCATGGCATTTTGGGTTCTCTTAATACAGCCTTTATCTATCCTTTGCTGTATATCCTGCCATTCCTCTTTACTTTAAGGGCATATCTCCTTTCTTTCCTTCATTGACTAGAACAGAATTGTGCCTAGTCTAAACGACAATAGACATGTCTGGAACAAGTCAAGGGTACTCTCTCTATATTAGTCCACCGCTGAAGGAGATTTCAATATTTTAAACTCATCTCCAGTCATCGTCTTCCCAAAGAGGTACTGTACTCTTACCCTTATGGCTCAGCTACTTTCTCTTAGGCTTGGTCTACTATGACCTCGAGAGCTACTGCGCTCTACCGTAAGCCTCTTTAGGATCCACTATGACCCTGGAATACTATCATCCATCTGAGCCATCTTAGGATCTCTAGGAGACTCTGGACCATAGAGTTGAGTAATAAAATAAGTCACCTCCACTCAGCTAGTAACTTGACTGATTATTCCCCAAGACTGCTCACAGATATCAGTATTGTCTTCTTAGGCATTGCTCAATCCTTTCTGTCAACTCCTGAAATTCTTAGCCTTTCCCTATTTCTTTAGCCCTTCGTTTTAGCTTCCTTAAGTCACTTTCCTTTCTTTGTGCCTTTCGAAGGCACTGGCTCATCTCTAGAGCCCATTAACTTGCTATTATATCAATGCCAACCTGCCTTGTCTTAGGACTCTATAGTCCTTGCTGTCTCTTAATAGTTTGGACAGCATCAGGAGAGGACTTATATCATCACATTCTCATTATCCTTTAGTATTCCGTAGTACCCTACTAAGCTCGAGAAGCATCTGTTTGCATATCACACTTCTGTTGTCTTAACCAGTTTCACTCTCTCTCTGGGGTAAGGTCCTCCTGTGCCTTATCTCGGCTACTTCTGCTTTTCCTGTGGGAGGACAGATTGCTTTAACTGGAGCATCGTCAACTCAACCACTTGCTTTCTGTTTCATTCCTTCAGAGGATAGCTTACTCTTACTAGAGCAGCGTCACTCTGATCCAAGAACCACTTCCCAATCTTAGAGAGGTACTTCATGGTCAAGACTTTCCTCATGCAATCTCGGCCAGGGTACATTCCTCGAATACCATATCCCTATCAAAGGAGCCTCTCTACTAGATTACTCAATCTTATAAGCAGTGGCATCTATCTATAGGAATCTCATTTCTTAGATTCCTTAATGGCCTAATTGCCATGGTTGCACACTCTTGGATACCTTAGAGACATAAAAGAATATGTTTTAGTCCTTAACATTATCATATATCTAAGCATCATCGAGCTCTAGGTATCACAAGGAACTTACTTATCTCTCTTTGTCTATTAGTTCCCAACGCAACCATCCACTATCATGTTCTTATTCATTTCCTTTCATCTCTATCCTCAAGAGGGATCTTGCCTCACTTTACTCTTTCTGACTTTCTTTACCTCTTGACCAATTATTCTTCTAGTCAGGTATTGATCACCATATTCTCATCACATCACATCAAATAGTAAATGTTTAATCATCTTGCTGTGCGGTATCTAGGTCTGGCACCAATGTCATCATTGACCTTTCATTCGTTGTCATATAATCTCTGTCCCTCTTGGTTCACTATCCCTTAGGAATTTGCACCTCTATTCAGTGATTTGAACAAGCTTTAAACATCTCATTCTGTTACCATGCCTCTATCGAGGTCATATCGATTACTTAAGGTACAGGTTGATATTCAGTTCCCTTACTAGGGCATTGACTTATACCTCTGACTGGCTTATTGTATCCTTAACCATTTGTTTCTATGGTCAAATGCTAATCATAAAGTGACCATACTACACAGCAGGCATTAATCATTAAAACATCTCTGCTGTGTGACCTTCCAGTCAGGCACCTTTAACTAATTACCCGAGGCTTAGGTTGTCACCCTGCTTCCCTATTAGGGTCTAGACTCCTATTCTTTATTGGCTTACCATACTCTTAGCCATTACCCTCAGGAGACGTCTTTCAACTTTGACTCATTCCCTGGTCAAGCTCTCTTAGCCCAACCATTCCTCTCCTGAGGGGGAGTCTCTTAGCAGTGACTACCTATCTCTCAGGTTACTCTTTGTCATTCCTTACTTCTCTTCTATATCTATTTCCCTTGAAGAAAACACCTCACTATCATAATCTCAATTGGACCAATCCTAGTCACCCGTTACTTTTCTAATTAGGTTTTCTCTCATACCGGGCTTTGCTTGAACCAATACTCTGCTTATACCTTAGTCAGGACTTCTGCCTGAACTTCCCAACTGCTACCTATCATTAGGTTACTTTTGCCTAAGCACACTTAACTAAATAGTGTTGATAGGCTCAAACCCTAGTACCCTGCTATCTTAGGCCTTTCTTATTCTACCTTTAGTCAGGTCTGTTCAGCTTACATTCTTATCTCTCTCCTTATCTTAAGGATTTACCTGTCAATACTCAGTCTGTCTCTGGGTCACAAGGGTTCTTCCTGTATCTAGAGCTAGCCTGAGTGTCTCTTTTTCAGGTCTTATGGCTCTAACTCCTCTAACTTTGGCTTTCCTCTATTAATCGGAAGGAAATTGAATCCAGCTTAATTAATGATAAGGTTATCTGGAAGGAAATCATGGGTACTCTCTCAGTACTGGTTTACAACTGAAGGAGGTTTCCACATCCTCAACTTGTCCCTGGTCTTCATCTTCCCAAATAGGTACCAATCTCTAGGAGACTTAGACCATAGGACTAAGTGAAGTCATCTCCACTCAATTGGTCACCATACTAATAATTCCCCAAAACTGTTCCAAGAACCAATACCATTTTCTTAAGCCTCTTGTCAATTCCCTAGGCTACCTATTCGTCTCTTTAGGTGCCTAAGCCAATCTGTCTTAGGAGTTCTCTTACTCCTCCAGCTGCTCTTACCGTCTCTTACTACTTTAGAACGGTACAGAGAGAGGACTTATGCAACTTCTCTTTCCTTTGCTTTATCTTTCAGTATGAGCATACTCTAACATGCATTTCTGACATTTTAATGCAAGGAGTGCAAGCTCTTACTGATTGCTATGTCCATAGCATGCCGACTGGACATCTTATCCCTACAAGAGGGAGCCTCTTTCTCTGTTCGCAGCTGCTTCTGGAAGTTATAGGGAGAGGACTTTTGAGGTTCTTTTTCTTTCTATTTGCCCTTCTCTGCTAAGCTCAGGACATTGAACCCTAGCTTTATTCTTGGCTAGTCGTGCTTCCATTAGGTAAGGTCAACTCCACTTGCCTTGCCTCGGCTGCTTCCCTTTCCCTGATCGGATAGGGCATTTTGCTCCATCTAGAGCAGTGTCAATTCTGACTTGGAGGACCAATTCCTATTTTCTCTAGGAAGATTCCTGGCCAAGAACTTATCCCTTGGAAAGGGTGCCTCTCAACCTAACCCCACGTGACTGAGTATCTCTTAACATCATCGGGAACATGCCAATCTCATAATGCTAGTTCCCCGCATGGCTATCTGTCTCATTCTCATCTCTTTCTCTTCTTTTTAATCCCTAAGAATTCCACTAGGGTTATCTACCTTGACTTCACTATCTCCATGTTCCTATTTATCTATTCAGGAACTTGAGATAGCTACTCTATCATAGTGCCCCATCTCTAACGAGGCTTTAAGAGCTTGCTCAGCTTAAGTGGCCACTACACCCTCTTAGCGGTGTACAGACTCAACCCCTAACTATCTTGTTCAACTCATCATTACTCTTCCTCTTGAGGGGGAATCTGATAGCTTTTAAATAGTGGCTACAACTCTCTCTTTGAGCTCTATCAGTCTTACTCTCAAGGACCTCATAGTCCATCAAGTCGTGCCAAGATACCACCTCAGCATCTGAGAGTCACTATCTCTATTCGTCATGACCAGAATTCTTATTCGCCACCACTTTCTTTGGTTCATCATGACGAAACATACTTTCTCTTACTTCTGCTAGTTTTACTTAGCTTTGTTCATCGTAACCTCAACTGCTGCCTGAAGGACTTCCATGTCCTAGCCTCACTGTAATCCCCAACTAAGTCAACTACTTCCTTTCAAGCAATGAAGGAAGGGTCTGGCTCACAACTCTAGGCCATTAGCACTTTTGCTTTCCCTTATCCTCAGGGATTACCAGTGGCAGAAATTAATCTTTAGCTCTTCTGACCTTTTATATCTATTTAGGAATCAAAGATAACTACTTTGATCGTGCTGCCTTAACCTTGTATCAAGGCTACAGTAACTGTATCTAACTTAGGTTGCCACTTAACCCTTTTTCTTCTAGGGTTTAGACTCATACCTCTATCTGACTTATAAGCCATTATCCCCTTTTCTTTAGAGGGAAGTCTCTTTATCTTTACACAGTGGCTACCTTCCTCTGCGTATAACTCCTTATCATTATTTTATCTGTACCTTTCTAACAGAGGACCCCAACTTCATTTAAAGATCCTTATTACTTATTTTCCCTAGAGCATTCACCTCCAATCCATAACCTTAGTTGGACCTTAGCTAGTATTCCACTACTAGCTCTAACCTGAACTGGGCTTTTCTAAATTCTTGCAGATAGTTCTCTTCTTCCTATGCCAGAACCTCTGCTCTGATACCAAAAATGTCACACCTTACTTATATAATACCTTAGCATTCATTTAGAACCATTCCAGACCACTTTGGATGGTCTTAAGCTTAAAAATTTCAATTTGGACGTTAATTTTCGGAAAATTACTGTTCACTGTCCAGTTTTCAGATTACAGGTCCAACTTTGAAAAATCATAACTAATTCTAGAAATATCTTATGGAGGTGTTCCAAAATTCTACGGAAAGCTCTTTCAATGCTCTTTAAGGGAAAAATATTCAACTGAACTCATCCTCACTGAAAACGTACAGTTTATTGGATTAAAATTACTATTCATTTGGTAAAATCTGGACTTTCCAGATTCTGCGCCTTAACTTCAAAAATTCATATCTCATTGTATACACATCCAAATGATGTGATTTACCACTCATTTTAAAGCTTGGGATATGAATTATAAGTGTACCAAATTCCTTAGCTTAACTCATTCATATGATAGGTCGAACTGAAGCTTGAAATTAACTGCTTCAGGACCTACGTTTTATCCCTTAATATCTCTTTACTTTAATTCTTTTTATTTCTTTGGCATACCTAACATGGGCTTACTTTTTCCCTTCATGCTCATATACTTTCATTCATGCCATAAACATCCTAAGCACATACATTGAATTGATGGCATTCGTAACATAACTTACAACATAGGAGAATTATACATTGAATAATAATATCAATCATTAGCATTAATAATTCTCCACTTCTTCTCCTTGCTTCTCATGCCATTAGTGCCCATCATTGATTTGACCTAAATGGTTGGTTAGGGAGGGGGTGAGATTCGGGGGAATCTCAGTAGCAAACAATACCATATTAATCATGCTAAATGGATGCTCATGCACTACACGCAACTTGTTTATTCTCTTGTTAATTAGTGACATACTAGCATGCTCAAAGCTAACTTCTTGATGCATGGACATGGAGACATAATCTACTCATCATGAATAGTAATTACAGCAGCTAAGACATGTCACAATAACATTCAATAACATGTACATGGCAACACACAAGCATACAACATCAAGCAATGACAATAGGTAAGTTCACTACCTTGCACCTCAAGCTTTCCTCTTACTTTTCCTTTGACTCCCTTGACTTTCCAACCATGTGGGCATTCGGTCAACATCACTAAACATCCTCTTGGATGTTTCAAAGGTCCTAAACATAACCATAATGATGACACAATCCATTAGGACCATTAGATTACATAAAGTTCAAGACTAGCTTTCTTGAACCTCAACCCTTTCTCTTAGTCTTAGGGTTTTCTTTCTAGATTTTCTAACATAAATCTCATCATTTCCCATTCTTATGATCCATTTCTTATCAATTAGGATCACTTTAGGTGGCCTTAGATTCAAGAAGATCAAATCTGGAAATTTTGGTTCGCGGGTACTGTTCACGCAGAATCTCCAGAATTTTTGCTCAACTTTGAAAATTCATAATTAAATCTAAAAAACTCCAAATTGAGTGCTTCTAAGTCTCACTGAAAGCTAATTAAGTTAAATTTAAAGGAAAAATAGTTTCAGGAACCAATTCTACTCAGAACAGTACCATAATTGTACGGAACTCGACAATCTCCCAAAAGTTCAACACTGTTTCCAGATTTCAAACCTTAACTTTGAAAAATCACCATAAATCGTACACATATCCAAATAAAGTGTTCTACCCATGGATTTAAATCTCATAGAGTGTACTTTAAGCATGCCAAATTTCAGAACCAGATATGAACAGTAACTAATTCGAAAAAGCCATCAAATCAGCACATAATTCTTCCAATTTTCACATAGATCCACTTGGATCTACCATACTTTGAGGTGTTCTAGCAAGATCTAACAACCAAACTCCCTTCCCCACTCATCAACCATTTCGACCAGCCATCACAAGGGAGAGAAGACATATTTTCAACCATAAAAGGGAAAGAAACCAAGGCAAGAACACATCTAGAGCCAAGAACTCACCTTGAACCTTGATTGTATGACCAAAGTTGATGCCTTTCTCTTGGTTTTCCCTCAAAACTCTCTCTTTTTCCCTCTCTTCATGCCTTGCACGAAATTCCCATCTGATTTAGGGGAGAGATGAGCTCATTAATGTGTAAAAAATATCCCACCAACCATCATTAATGTTATGCCAAGTGTCATTAGCCTACTTAATCTTAATCCTCTCTCTTAATTAACTTAAATCATAATGTAATTAAATTCCAAAGTCAAGATCCTCTCCATTGGTAGCTTGACACTTGGAAAGCTTTAATTACCATCCATTAAAGGCTTGACAAGTGGCGACTTGTGGCCCAAGTAAAGTGCAAGACTCTGATTAATACTTTATCGGTGCACTTTTACTCCGGGTTTAACTTCTTTTCTCTAATTACAGTGCTCTGGCCTCTGTAATTATTTTCTGTCAGATTCATAAATTCTCTTTAATTTTAGAGAGTATCTATGAATTTTCTTAGCCCATAACACTTCCTTTAAGCCTTGCATAAAATTCATTTACTAAAATACTCTTTTATCGGCAAAACCGGCTCTTTAATTTCTTAAAGCCACTCTACTGGCCTTTTGGTTGCGGGACTAATTTTATAAATTAGTACAACCTTTCAACCCTTTAACCTCATTTTTGTATACACTTTTGAGGTCTCTTGCTATTTCAAATAATTACCTCACATGGTATACTTTTTACCAGTAATAACCTCATAAATTCCGTTGAAGCTGCCTCAGGGGCATTTTCATCTTTTCTCTTCATAGAAGAGCCTTAGAATATTATTTCCCATTTTCTAGGATTTTCTTGGAATTCTTTGCGTACTCTTCCATTTTTACCCCTGTTGGTCATAACTTTCTGAATTTACAGTTTAGTCCCTTCTTGGACTTAGCTTCATATAATCTTCTCTTTGAGGCTTCTAGCTTAACCTTTGGCCTGTATCTAGTCTCTTTTCTCTTTTTGGGCCTTCGAGACTTTACTGGAGCCTCTAACCTTAATTATACTCGAGCCCCTGAAAACTTTTACTTTGCAGTTTAGTCCCTGAAATTGCTTTACCTTCCTTTTTCATCTTTGGGACTTCTGCTCACAGGGATCTGGTAACCTATTTAATTTAGGCTATTTTTGGAACTTCTAGGCCTAAAAGTCTAGATGTTACAGCATATGTGCAGAGGAATCAGTTTGAAGACATACTTCGGATGGTCAGACCAGATTTGAGTGATAAGTTGGAAATTGTTCACTTGATGTACCATAGCAGAATAATTTGTGAGTGCATACACCCTACTCATGTGATATGTTATTTGGCCGTGTTGGTTTCGGGAGCTGAAACTGTTAGGGTGGTGTTGTGGGCAAGAGGGACTATGGTGTGCATGTGCTCATATGGCTCAGGAAATGGGAGCCTTATGTTCCCCTTCAATACAACGAGGTATTAACATGACCTTATTTATTGTGCAATTAACAGTGATCATCTGTGACTTGTTTGGTGGTAAACTTGCTGTGCAAGCTGATGTGTCCTCTTTTCAACACGAGTTGACATAGTGGCTGGTAAACCATAATGACAATGAATGCCGTCAGAATGTGTACAATCTTATCTCACAACTAGAGAAGGGCCGAATGACTAAGAAAAGGAGAACGTCTTTGTAAAGAGCATTTGAATTTGGCTGTGACTTTTATTAACTTTGTCAATGGATTCATTTGTTCAAATTGTATGCCAATTATTGTAATGGTTATGATATGGTTAGATTGATAATATAACAGTACTTACATTTAGAATGACAAATTTCCCTTTAGTCAGGCCAATGACAAGTTTACTAGGTGCAATGACAAGTTCGCTATCGCTTATGACAACTTGTGAAAGGGTTTTCATACAAATTTCAGATTGTGTATTAAAAGTGGCTCAATTTGCACATTGATTCACTAAATGATAGGTTGACAAAGCAAAATGACAAGTTCACAATGAAAAATGACTAGTTCCTAAGATGTTTTAATGAAACCAAAATTTTTTTGTTGCAATGAGTGGATTTTCACTTCTGAGAAACATAGAATGACAAGTACACTAAGGAAATTGACAAGTTAACTAACGCAGATGACAAGTTCCAATAAGGTTTTCATGCAAGGAAATTTTTTTATTGAAATGAGTGGACTTTTACTTCTAATAAACACGGAATGACAAGTTCACTAAGGAAATTGACAAGTTTACTAACACGGATGACAAGTTCTAATAAGTTTTTCATGAAACTGAAAAGTTCTGTTGAAATGAGTGGATTTCCACTTCTGATAAACACGGAACAACAAGTTTACTAAGGAAATTGACAAGTTCTTATAAGGTTTTGATACATTTTCATACTTTTTCTGTTGGGATTAGACTTTGCACATTTCTGATAGCAACCACTTCTGGTAAACATAGAATTACAACTTGACAAAGCCAAATGACAAGTTTACTATGGAAAATGATAAGTTCCCATAAGGTTTTAATATATTTTCATATTTTTTCTGCTGGGATTACATTTTGCACATTTCTAACAGCAACCACTTCTAATAAACACAGAATTACAACTTGACAGCCAAATGACAAGTTTACTATGGCAAATGACAAGTTCTTATAAGGTTTTCACACATTTCCTTTTCTGACAGCAACAACTTCTGATAAACACATAATTACACTTGGCACATTTTTGACAGCAACCACTTCTGATAAACATGAAATTACAAGTCCACAAAACCAAATGACAATTTAACCATGCAAAATAACAAGAACTAACAAGTTTAGATTTCTTTCACAGCAACACGTTCTTTACAACATTCAATGACAAGTGCACATTAACTTGCATCTTCCACTTAATGTCCCTTTGTTACCAAACATAGAACTAACAAAAAATATATGTGCACATCTACCAACACCCTGCTCCCAAAAAAATTAAGAAGGTTGAACCCTATATGTGCCAAAAAAATTAGTTGTCCCATTTATTAGTGGAAGTCAACTTGGGTTAGGATTTTTGCATGTCCTCTTTGTATATCCAGGATGAAGACATCTAATGCAATGATATATATTTTTATTGTGGAATTGTGATTCCTTTCTGATTCTTCTTGGCAGGCCTAGCAGTGATTGGGGGTAAAAGCAAGGTTTGGGTAGCAAGATTCTCAAACTTATAGTCATTCAGGTCAGGCATATCAATTGTCACCACTGGAACTATGCTCCGGGCATAGATTTTCTCTTGGGATGAACATTTGTAACACTCTTCAATATAATCATAAACATTTCCCGCTATGGTCTTAATGGATACACAAGCATGTGAGCATGGAATCCCTGACATTTGCCAACTTCCATGGCTATATTGGTGTAGGCCAAGGTCCACTCTTTGGTCTCTACGTGATGTGTGCACGCATATTCTTCCCCCTCTATAATTCTCACAGTACATGTACCTATTGAAATACACATGCTCCAACACTTTTGCCTCTATTTTTGGCCCAATGTAATTTCTCCACTTAGTCATTGCCACATATGATGCATGCATCTTCCTTGCTACTTTCTCCCAGTGCTCATAGATCATTTGGGCCACATTATGCTTCCTCTCCCTTACCATCCAAGCATTAAAAGATTCAACTAAATTACTTGTTATGTTGTCCAACCTTCTATATGGGAACCTGCTCAATGCTTACCTATCTACATCATCTTGATTGATAACCCACTCATATAACTTATGAGACGTGGTTCTGAGATCATCTAGGGCGTGATCAAACTCATCCGCAAGTCTTGCATAAGCCACTTTATCCAGTACCTTCAATGTATCTTCCTTTGAATTTTCACTTGTCCTTCTCTGACCTCTATTTAATTTCATATATTTAGAGCTAAAGTTCTCCTTCACATGCCTATAACAGTATGCATGCCTTTTACTCCCAAATATTGCTTGCACAGCACCAATTATATAATCATGTCTGACACAATAGTCAGTTGTATTGAACCAACTATTTGTTTAATCTTATGAAAAGACCATATCCAATCCTCAAGATTCTCTCCCTTCACAACTGTTATTACAAACGGTAACATCTCATTATCCGTATCATATGCTGAAAGCTGACAATAACGTCCGCTTATATGGACCACTTAAATTACTGCCATCAATGTATAATATAGGCCTTGCACCATTCAAAAAACCCTCAATACATGCACTGTATACAATGAACACATGCACAAATCTATTACCAATGGAGGCCCATTCAGTAACTGTTTTGTTATTAGTTTCCTTCAACCTTTCAAATAACCATGGTATTAACATATAGGACTGTTATGGTTTTCCATGTATTTCTTCCATTACCTTTTCCTTTACTCTATATGCCTGACAATATGTAAGACTCACACCATACTCCCTCTTCAACATCTTCCTTATCTTAGTGGGCTGTTTTTCAGCATGGTCCCTTATCTCTTTAACTATTACTGATAATGTCAACGCAGCACTCCTACCATATGTCACAATTAAATTGTCTTGCGCTGACTGAATTTGCTCATTGCAAAATATAGCCACATGTAATAGATGACTGTTCTTTCCAATAGCATTTGCACATATCTTCCAGGACACCCTTCTACTTTACACCTCACATTCATCTTCTCCTTACTATTCCTGACATATGTCGTTGCAAACTTTTCTATAATACTAAACTGTACACAGCTTCCCTAAAGGCAACAGAATGTGGAACATATTGGCCCACTCCTACAAATATTCCTACCCATTTCATACAATTCATCTTGCCCATCAGTGTTCTCTGACTCTCTAAACCACTACACTTGCTTGTTTGACTTGATCCGCCCCCTTCAAAAGTCAAGCATTCAACTCCATTCTTAACATTTACTAGCTCATGTTTATCACCAATGGTCATTTCAAATGCATTCATGTCTTGTGAAAGTCCAATAAATTCTTACTCCTACCACCATAATACCAAGTTAGGACGGCTATATTCAAACGATAGGTTTGAATAAAATAACATGTCTGCATATCTAAATAACAAGTCCGTATATGGTTATCACAACTTTAGTAACTAAAATAACAAGTCTACATCTACAAAATGTTGGTTGCTAAAATAACAAGTCCATATATGGTAATTACAACTTGAGTTACTCATATAACAAGTCTCCATATAGAAACTATTGGTTAGTAAAATAACGTTTGTAAATCTAAATAACAAGTCTGTATTGATAATTACAACTTCAGTATGTTGAATAACAAGTCTACATATGGAAACTACTACTTATGTCTAATAACAAGTCTGCATTTCTAAAAGACACGTTTACAAATGGAAATGACATGTCAACTATGTTGAATAACATGTTTGTGTTTACAAATTACAATTTAGGACTGTAACACCATTAGCTTGGTTACAACATTTCTATACAAATTAGGAACAATATATTAGCAAATAACAAGATTCAATTCGAAAACATAACTACTTACATGTTTGGATCATTCCTTGCTCTAGGTTCCCTATCATTCCCTTTCCCTCCTACATACACATGACCATTGCTATCATCATATCTAAACAAGTTGCAGATATCACCATCATCACAAAGATCAATTAATGTACTCTCATCAAATTTAACTTTATACTTAATCTCATATCCACTACCATCATTGCCTATCCACTGTGAAATTATTCCACACAGCTCGTCTACTATTATCCATTCTTTTATACTATCTACCCTTACACTCCCTCCAATATATTTAACTACCCCTTTACAATTTGCTTCAAAATGTCCACCAATACGCACGTACAGAACAACTCCTTCCCACAACTTCTTCCATTATTGAAATCCATTTTTCATACTATTCTACAGCAAAAATTTATGTTTAGTCAGTATATCAGCTTCACTAATAAGTATTTACACATTTATTCCATCAACTCAATCATTTATATACCAAAATAAAAAACCACGACCTCCTGTCTTCCCAACATTACTTTAGGGCTTCACAACTTCATTTTAGGGCTTGACAACTTTAACACCCAAAATCACAACATCGTCATTCCCTCCTTCTGTGGCAACACCTCAACCTTCATAGTCAAACTAACAGCTATTATCCCACCCACACTCTACCAAACCACTATACTCCTACCCCTTCCTTATCGCAACCAGCACCATGCACTGCAAATGAGAGATGACCAATCACACTACAAAAACAAAAATATCCCACCTCCAACTAACCGCAACGTCCTATATTGTGATATCTTTCATCTTCAACTACACCTCCCATTCCCTCCCTTCCTCCAGCCTACTCACCCACACAGCAGAGATGAAGATGAAGAATATCACAATGTGCAACTCTTACAAGGAAGAGTAGAAGAAGACTTTAGTCAGTAAGTTACTTGCATCATTGCCAATGTTGGAAGATCTTCCATCCCAATATCACACAAACACGTTGGAGTCTTCCTTCTCCAGCAGCTCTCCCGCCACACATAAAAATCCTTGTCTTTACCTTTATTAAGAGTCAGAATGAGTGAGGGTTTTAGTTATTTAACACACATTTCATAATTGCAAATTGGGACCGAGTCCTTTGCAGCAATTTTCCTAATTCAGGGTCCCTAGCTAATTGCTATTTTATATATTGGGGGTATTTATTTGCAATTTTCCCAATATTTTTCATTCCGTTTAAGGTACTGAATACATGATATATGATTTTTATTTACAGGAAAAATTTTACATCTTTGATAGAATCTATATATTACATAATAATAGGAGATAATTATAAGATATAGAGATAATAAGAGATATTGAAGATGATAAGAGATATATGGAATAATAGGAAATATATGGATATCCACAAAAATATTATTATATTCATAATACTCTGTCATGCCTTACTTTATTACCCAATTTCACATTCAAGTGGGAGCATTTGGAATTATTTCTCAAGTTATTAAGTTGGAGAAATTTGAACTTTTAAATTTATTTTCTCGGGTTACTACTCATTGTAACCCTAATGTCTTCAAATTTTGAAAAATCATACCTAATTATAGGAAAATCAAAATGATATAGTTCCAAGTCCTACTTAAAGCTTGGAATGAGATCTTTAAGGAAAAAAATACATTCAGAGTATAAATTTAGCTCATGTGTGCCCAATTTCAATGTCAATATATACTGTTCATTTGGTAAATTTTTTAATTTTCTAAAATTTATGCCCAACTTTGGAAGAGCATAACTTTTTGTACAAAATTTCAAATTTTATGAAATACCACTCATTTTAAAGCTAAAAATATGATCTATTAGACTATTAAGTTTTAGATACAAACTCCATCATTTACTTAAAATTTCATATAGTCAAACTTTACCCTTAATTAGGTCAACTTTCATCCATTTTATGCAAAACTTATCCAAATGAAACCACAATCATCCAAATATGATCCAACCACATGTCGCAGCATATAAAAAGTAATTCTTCATAATTTACAAGCATTTAAGGTTATCCAACATGTAGCCATAAATATTACAAAACTTGTACATAGGGTTCTATATAAATTCAATATAATTCCATAATATTCTTCTTCATAGAGAGACCACCTCCTTGCCCTTGGTCATACCCCTTGAGGATCCTATTGGTTGTTTATACATAGAGAGGAATGAGATTTCATAGAAATCTCAATAGCAAAGGAATTACAACAATAATATCAAATAAGCAAGGTATATTACAAATGACTTCATAAACATTAATTCACTTTTATGCAATGCAAGTATTATTCCATTCCATTCAAAATCAGCATGTTAATGCATATTGCCAAGGTATACAATGCAACTAACCAACATGTTATGATCATCAAATAATTTCAAATACAACATGGCATATATTCAAGGAATCATATTATGTAACAACCAAATAAGTTAGCATTAAAATTATAAATTCCATGCTACCTCTTTGATCCCTTAATGTTCCTCCTTATTCTCTTACTCAATGCCTATCAATTGATGTATAAACACATGCCATATTATCAACCATAACACATAAAATACTATTAGGTATCAATATACCTTTATAATCCTCTTTTCTTCAACTTTTTGACATTAATTTTCATCTTTGTTTTGACAAGTTCCAAAGGCCATTCCTACACAATTTTTCATGTAGAATCCAAATATCAACTTGGTTTTATCCAAATCAAACTCTCTCCTATTGTGTTGAGCTTAGCCAAATTGGATGCTTATTAGGGTTAGAATTTTTATTTTTGATTCTAATGCTTTCAAACACTTTCTCTTGGTATATTCCCACACAAAAACACATTCTAAACTCATTGGGATCATCAAATTAAACTGAAAAAATTTCTAACCCCATAAACCAAGCTTGGCCAAATTACTACAATAATTAGGGAACTTGGAGTTTCTTCTAAAAATTAATCCAAACATCAACCAAGCAAGATATTCCAAGCTCTAAATCATGGTTTCTATCCATCCCTAATCAATCCTTAATATTTCAAAAATTGGATAGCATAATACCTAGGAATTTTGTCAGCAAACTTCACTTAAGACAAGCTAGAAACATAGCCAAATTAAAGCTTTAACATACCTTGATTGATCTTTGATTCTTGCTTAATAATTTTTGGCTATTCCCTGCATGAAATTGGCTCTCCAAACTCAATTTTTTTTTGCAGCAAAACCTCCCCCTTTTAAGTGTCCACAATAACTGAAATTGAAGGTTTGTGAGGGGTATGTATAGAGTGAATTTTCACCACCATTTGCCTCCAAGTTCCCCTTAAAAATATGAAGAGAAAGGTGACGTGTCTCTCTTAAAATGCTACAGAAAATTTGGTGGAGCCAAGTGTCCCATGTGAAATCATGATTTGGACAAAATCATGTGCTATGTTGCATTATTTTAGTCCATAATCATGTGGGCCACTTAGGCAAATAAGTTACTATTTATTCTTGTCCCAAAATGAAGCCCAATGGGCTGGAGAAAGAGGAAAGAAGTTTTACGTTTCATCTCCAAATATTTTTCCACCCAATTTTACCGTCTCGACTAAAATTTTTATCTAATTTCCAATAATATTTATAAACCTCCAAAAATTCATTTCTTCCAATCAAAAATCATATTTTAATATAGGAAGGTCTCCTGAATTTTTCTAAAATTTATCTCAACCTCTAACTATTTATTTTGAATTTTCTTTTAAATCAGGCTTAACCGATAATATTTGGGTCAGGCTTAACCGATAATATTTGGGTAATAAATATTCTAAAATTAATCCTTTTACTTCCATAATCCTGGAAAGAATTTTTTAAACTCAAATAAATTCTCAAATAAATTTTTCATATTTTTTTTGGAATTATTAAAGCTTCTACATATTTAAAATAATTGTCTTCGACTAACTTTTCATTGTTTTTCTAAAAAAATCTCTGTTTCAGAAAATTCTGTAATAATTATTTTTGTACTATTTCCACCTTCAAGGCCTCAAATAGGGTTACCTCCAAAATTTACCTTTTTACCATTTTTTCAAAATTTTGTTGGAATTTTTCTCTCCAATTTTCTAATTTTGCCTTTCCTGGACCAATAATTTCAAAAAATCAATCCAGAAAAAAGTCAGATCTCAACTTAAAAATGTTCTAACTCTGAGTCTACTTGACTATTTGACCCTCTGTCTAATCTATTATTCACACTCTCAGGGTTAAAATTGGTGGTTATTAAAGCTTCTACATATTTAAAATAATTGTCTTCGACTAACTTTTCATTGTTTTTCTAAAAAAATCTCTGTTTACAGAAAATTCTGTAATAAATTATTTTTGTACTATTTCCACCTTCAAGGCCTCAAATAGGGTTACCTCCAAATTTACCTTTTTACCATTTTTCAAAATTTTGTTGGATTTTTCTCAAATTTCTAATTTTGCCTTTCCTGACCAATAATTTCAAAAATATCAATCCAGAAAAAAGTCAGATCTCAACTTAAAATTGTTCTAACTCTGAGTCTACTTGACTATTTGACCCTCTGTCTAATCTATTATTCACACTCTCAGGGTTAAAATTGGTGGGATGTGACATTTCTTTCTCCCTTAAAATAAATTTCGTCCTTGAAATTTGAAATATACTTTAAGTGAAGAGCTTTGGCTAGTTGCTCTTCATCTTGTCTTCTTTTTCCCAGGTTGCTTCTTCTTGTGTCAAATCCTTTAAGATCACTTTAACCAGTGGGATGGACTTATTTCGCAACTGCTTAACCTTCCTATCCACAATCCTTTGTGGTTGTACTTCAATCATCAAGTCATCTTGTAGTGCAATCTCATTATACTTCTTTAACTAGAAAACATGAAAGACATTGTGTAATTTACCAAGATTTAGAGGGTATGGTTACCTGCAAGCTACTGGACCAACTTTTGACAGAATGGTGGAAGGGTCAACTACTTTGCCTTGAGGGTTCAACCCCACTCCTATGGGAGGAGATACTTTTAGAAAAATATGATCCCCAACTATAAATTCCAACAGCTTCCTTCTTATATCCGCATAGCTTTTTTGTCTGCTTTGTGCTGTTAACAACCTCTATCAAATCATCTTTATTTGTTCTGAGGTTTGATCTACTATTTCTAGACTATAAACCTTTCCTTCACTCAATTCAGTCCAACATAGTGATGATCAGCACTCTTTCTGCCATATAAGGCTTCATATGGAGCCATTTGTATACTAGAATGGTAACTATAGGCAAATTCCACCAATGTAAGTACTCATCCCAATTTTCTTTAAAATCTAGAACACTAGCTCCCAGCATATCCTCTAGTATTTGAATTTTTCATTCCGTCTGTCCATCAGTTTGTAGATGATATGCCGTACTAAACCTCAGGGTCGTAACCATTGCTTCTTGCAAAGCCTTCAAAAATCAAGATATAAACCGGGTCTCAGTCTGATACAATAATCCAGATTGTGTTGTATTCTAATGATGTACATGGCAATCCCGCTATAAAATTCATAGAGATGCTATCCCATTTCCATTCAGGGATATTGAGGGATTGTAGAGTTCCTGACGGCTTTTGATGTTTCGTCTTAACTATTTGATACATAAGGCACCTTAACACATATTGAATAATTTTTCTCTCTTTATATCAGGCCACCAAAATGATTTCTTTATGTCTAGATAAACTCTAGTTATACCTGAATGAATTGTGTATTTACTGTTATGTTCCTTATTCAGAATCTGTTCTTAGAGATCATTAACAGAAGGAACATATATATATTATATATATATTCTTCCTTTAAATTTAAGTATTCCTCCTGTTCATACTCTCAAATCTTTCATTTCCTCTTGTAACACCTTAGCATTGTGATCTTCTGTCATCGGGTCTTTATTTTGTACTTCAGAGAATTATTTTACTAACAAGGCTTCTATCTTTACATCCCTATTCCGTCTGTTGTAACTTGTATTTGATAAACAAAATCCCATTCTCTCAAGTTTTCTAACATTTTATACTCCTTTATCATCATCATTGCTGCCTGTGCCATCTTTCAACTTAATGCATTAGCTACGACGTTTGCCTTTCCTGGATGATATTCTATTTGATAATCATAATCCTTGAGCAATTCCATCCATTTGCTCTGTCTCATGTTTAATTCCTTTTGGTCTTGTAGATACTTGAGGCTTTTGCAATCACAATATAACTCGATAATTGCCCTATACAAGAAGTGCCTCCATATTTTTAAGGCATGTACGATCACTACCAGCCCTAGGTTATGTGTGGGGTAATTTTAGTTGTTGTGAGGCATAAGCAACTACTCTCCCTTGCTGCATCAGCACACATCCCAATCGTTGTTTCCTAGCATCAGTATACACTACATACGGTAGCGTTGGATAAGGAATAATCAGCACAGGAGTAGAAGTCAATTTCTGCTTTAACTCTCAGAAACTCACCTCACATTTTCCATCCCCCACAAAAGGTTGATTCTTCCTAGTAAGCTTGGTTAGCGGTTAGACGATTTGGGGAAGTCTCGAATGAATAGCCTGTAGTACCCTGCTAGACCTAGAAAACTCTAATTTCCATCACTATCTTAGGCTGTTCCCAGTTTAATGCTGCTTCTACCTTATTGGGATTTACAGCAACTCGATTCTGGGTAATCACATGTTCTAGAAATTTTACCTCTTCAAGCCAAAGCTCACACTTACTGAGCTTGATATACAACCGTTTATCTTTAAGTGTGTTCAATACTAACCTTAGATATCGTTTATGTCCCTTCAGGGATTTGGAATATAATAAGATATTTTTAATGAACACTACCACAAAACGATCCAAATATGGTCAAAAGATGCGATTCATGTAATCCATGAAAACAACAAGCGCATTAGCTAATCCAAATAACATTACCTTCATGTGGTAAACAAAATCTCATAAACAAACATACTACGCCATTATTCATTATAATCAAGAATTTCTTGTAATATAAGATATTTGAACCAATAGCCTTTTTAGGCTATATTATTTATAAAATTAAAAAAGTTTAATTACCATAATATTTTATAAGAAAATCATGTGGTGATCTTTCTCCTAATCAAAACTATGTAACATTTGGTCATTATGAGAGGTGATGACTCAAAAGTAAAAAGTGGTGACTCAAAAGTAAATGGTAAAAGATAAGGATAGGTGGTCAAAAATATTTAGGACAATTATGGTGCTGTCAGTACAAAAGCTACTTAAGCCAATAGAAAGTTATATAGGATGTATTGTGAAAAATCTTCTTTCTTCTTGACTAAGCTATTCTTGGTGCCACTTGGAAAGTGGAAGGAAGATGAATTTGATACTTTTGAGCTCATATTTAGATCCTACATGAAAAATCATGTAGGATTGACCTAAGAGAATAAATTATGAGTTGATGGAAACAAAACTCAAAAATTAACAAAAAAGAGATTAAGGGCTCTATTCAATTATAAACATTGAGTTTTGTTATGACATGGAATTTGGTTATGCCCCTTTGTTGATAGGCTTTGATATTTGTGAAGGAAGGAGCCAAGAACAAGAACAGAGAGTTAATGCTCACTTCACTTGAGGGGTAGCAAGATTTTTAACTTAACTGTTGTTAACATTGTATTGTGTGTTTATTTATGTTATTGCCATTAGATGATCGAGCTATATGAAAGTTTACGTATGACTTGTGATTGCTCCTTGCAATGTTATGACTTGGTTATTGCATGTTAGAGTTTCACAAAGTATGAGTTAGTTTTAGTTCCCTAGCAATGGCTTTTAGTAAAGTTATGTGATAATGATGCTTGTTGATGCTTAGTTGATTTTATTTTGCTACTGGGATTTCTATGAAATCTCATTCCTTCCAAATTTACCATAATTCAAGTAGGGGCAAAGGCTTTTTGAAGAGGGAAGAGTTTAATGGAGGCATAGCTTCATAGTTTTACATTCCATGGCATGAACTTGATATATGTATGTAATGATACTGGAAATTATTGCCTATAGAGCTGTAAATTTTGATAAATATTTTGAAGTAGTGTCTGTATGAATTTGACCATGCGATTTCGTATGCTTAAAGTACATATCTTGAGCTTTAATTCCATGGGTAATTCACTGGAATTGGAGATGTGTGCAAATTATGGTGATTTTTCAAAATCAGCACTTTAAATCTGGAAAACAGTTTTGATCATATAAATAGTAAAAATTCCGTACAGTTCTGGCACTATTCCACAATGAGTTAGCCCTTGAAAGTATTTTTTTCATGTAGATATCTTTGAAAGCTTTCAGTGGGACTTAAAATCACCTTATTTTGATTTTTCTATAATTAGTTATGAATTTTTAAAATTGGCTGAAAAAACCTGGATTTACCAAATGAACAACAGTACCCGTGAAAGCAAAAATTCCATATTTGGTTTCTTGCACTGTAAGCCATCCAACGTGGTTCCAATTGACATAAAATGAACTCGAATATGGTTTATAACTAAGGGGTTACACTATCACCCCCTGCCTCCCTTCTTCAACCACCCCATTCCCATTTTTCCTTCTTTTTTAATATCCCATCTCCCACCATCTAGAAAAGGATGGTTGGGTTTTTTTTTTTAAAAAAAAACTTTACTATATTTTTTTTACTTTTGATTTTTTTAATTTTCAATAATTTTGTTATTATTATTTACTTAAATAGTAAGAACAAAAATGAAAAAAAAAATTAGGACGTTACAATTTGAATATCCAAATTCAGATCTTAAAATTTCATATACTCTGTCGCAGTTAAAGCAAAGGCCAAGTTCGAATTTGGAGCTCCAAATTCAAAATTGGAAATCTAAATGGTGAATTTGGATTTGACACTGTAGAAATAGAGTCTAAATTTAAATTTAGTCGACCACATGGCTGGGAAATTATTGACCAAATTTAATAAAATCTTTTGCTCTTGAAATTTTGAGTACGGAGTGAAAATCTAAATTGATAAAGGTAACGAAAAGTATAATGACTAAAAACAAATTTTTGGTTTGAAACCACAAGCATTTGAAAGGAGGAGTTGTTGCAAGAGAATATAGAACAGATCTCTGGGATAAACATAAAGTTACCTCAGTTAAAGTCGCAAAACTCAAATAATCCGTTTAAAGATTTTCTGAAAATTACTATTTAATTTAGTTATTTATTTCATTTTCATTGTTGTTAATTATTGTTGTTATATAAGGTCAAAAGTATCAAAATGAAAGAGATTTGATTTGATTTGATTTGATATCTTAACAGACATTATCTTTGTATCATTATTTATATTATTTATTATTTTTATTTAATTTTTTAAAAATTAATATGTATAGTATTTTTATAAAAATATTTTGATTTTTACATTTATACTTATTCATTTATTTAAATCATAATTTATTTTTAAAATTAGGAAAATGATCAGAAAAAAAAAGAAGCCTAAAATTGTGAATTCCCAATTCAGGAAGCTAAGAGCTGAAAATAACAGAGAGGGGAGAAAATCCAAATTGAAAATTTGAAACTAAGCAAAATGACAAAAACACCACTTTATTTTTTTATTTTAAAAACTTTAACTCCTTGTTGGAGGCCTCTAGTGGCAGCTTTCGGCAGTTTTTTTTTCCTGGTAGTAACTTTTTTTTTTTTTTGCCATGGGAAATTATCTAAGGAAAGTAGTTGGGGTTTGGATTTGATCCCACCACCCCATGGTTGTTTAGGCCGATCAAAATAATAAATGACCATTAGGCTACCAATGATTTCTTAACATTATGATGCAAATATATATACACACACATATAAGTTAACTCAGTTACTCTAGCTTCATATCATGACAAAAATTTATCTTAAAATGACAAATCTTGATTGAAAAATGACAAGTCTAAACTTGAAGTTAACAGGGCGTTTTTTCCTGATACATAACATGAAATAACATGTTAATTAATTATAAATGACAACAATTTATCTGAGAATGAGAAATCTTGGTTGCAAAATGACAAGTCTAAACTTTGGATTAATAATATCATTTTTAATTAATTCATATGTTATTTCTTGTTATGTATCAAGAAAAAACATCTTGTTAATTTCAAGTTTAGACTTGTCATTTTCTAATCAAGACTTGTCATTCCCAGAAAAATTATTGTTATTTTTTAATTAATTTACATGTTATTTCACATTATGTATAAAAAAAATTCTTGTTAATCTCAAGTTTAGACTAGTCATTTCCTAATCAAAATTTGTCATTCTTAAATAAATTGTTATCACTAGCTCAAGTCAGAGCAAGTTAACTTTTTTTTGTATCAAAATGTTAAAAAATTATTGGTGGTTTAATAGTCACTTATCTTTTTGGTTGGTCCAAATGATCATGGTGCGGTGGGATCAAATTCTAGCCCCGCCACTTCCTTCAAATAATTTCCCATGGTCAAAAAAAGTTGTTGCCAGGGGAAAAAAAAAAAACCTGCTAGCACCCCCCATGTTGGTTGAAGTTTTTAGAATTAAAAAAAAAACAAAAGAGCATTTTTGTCAATTTTTTTTAAAATTTAAAACTTCAATTTGGGTTTACTTTCCTTCCTATCTTTTTTTGTCGTTTCCCCTTTAAATTATTGAATTTTTAATAATATTATTAAAGGTTAAAAATCTTTTTTTATTTAATAATATTATATTCTTACATTAAGTGTAACATGATAAAATTGTACAATTTTCTAACATATTTTTATCTAATCAAACATAAAAAATTTTATCAACTGATTTTTCATTCTAGCACTTATTAAATATGTCACCACTCCCAAATTTCCCATCCCATTCCATTTCTTTTTATTCCTTTTCATTTCAACCAATTCTTCCTATCAAGCAGTCTCTAACAATGAATTAAATGTATTTGGACCATATAAAAACAAACAAAATGTTGACAACGAGTCTCTATGATTAGCTCAACTAATTTGTCATAAATAAATTAATTAGTTCAATTTAAAACGTGTTGTCCAACTTGCATCTGGCTAAGCTTGAAAGTCCTACAACTATGTACTTCCAGGCAGTTCAGTTGTCTCCTGAACTATTCCTTGCCTAAAACTTGGTAAGGAGTAAAAAGGGTTGAGGTGCGCCCAGTACCCTGAACTATTTTTCCAGGTGTACCTAGTATCCTAAAGTAATTTTTGGTGCATCCCGTGTCCCAAACTAATTAAAACAGTCTATCTATATCCCGGATTAACAGAAAAGTTAAGTTCGACCGTTATTTGCCGACTCAGCCAAAGGTTGACCGACGTGGCGGACACCGGCGTCTAATGTGTATTATTTTGACATGCCAAGGTGCGCCCAACACCTCAAACTATTTTTCCAGTTGCGCCTAGTGTCCTAAAGTAATTTTTTATGTATCCAGTGTTCCAAACTAAATAAAACAGTGCGTTCACATCCCATGCTAACAGAAAAGTCTCGTGTGATTGTTACCTTATTGACTCAGCTGAAGATTGACAGAAAAATCCTACATGGTGGACACACAGACGTCCAATGTGTATTATTTCGACTAAAGCTCCCAAGACGAGCCCGGTAGCAGTGGGTGTTTTTTCGGAAGGCGACGACGATGTCGAAGAAGTGATCAGGGGAAAGTTCACTGTATTCTAGGAGGAGGAAAACAAACACGAGTCAGATGAGGAGTTGATAGAGACGGAGATAGAAGTGTGTGGTGGAAGAAATGGGATAAAATCTTAAAGACGAGGATAGGATTGAATGGGTGGTACATGTACCAAGTTTAAGAGGGTGAATCGGTGGTCTTTCTTTTTTTTAAGTTTTAAAACTGGCAGAAGATAAATGTTAGAAAAGGAGGAAATAAATTGAATTTTCAATCAAAATAATACACATCAGATGCCTGTGTGTCTGCTATCTAGGATTTTTTGGGCAACCCTCAGTTGAGTTAGTAAGGTAATGGTCAAACGAGACTTTTTTGTCAGCCTGGGATGTGGACATACCGTTTTAATTAGTTTGAGACACTCAATACACAAAAAATTACTTTAGGATATTGGGCGCACCTGAAAAAATAGTTCAGGGTGCTGGGCGCACCTTGGCTTGTCGAAATAATACACATCAGATGCCTACATGTCCGCCACGTCGGTCAACCTTCTGCTGAGTCAGCCAAAAACGGTCAAACTTAACTTTTCTGTTAGTCTGGGATATAAATGCACCGTTTTAATTACTTTGGGACACTGGATGCACCGAAAATTACATTAGGACACTGGATGCACCTGGGAAAATAGTTCGGGATGCTAGGCGCACCTTAACTCGAGTAAAAAATATGTTGTACTCTTTTTTCTTGGGGGAAATTTTGGCTCATTGGGTTTGACTTCTTGGCAAGAATTTTAAGGAGAACAACTTTAATATGTGCTGTATACTCTCTTTTTTTTAATTAAATTTTTCTTCCATTGAGTTTTTTTAGTAAGCTTTTAACAAGACACAATATTTATTTACCAACTTCCAATTTATAAATATTATAATTTTCTGTGCATGTACATAATATCCAAAAGTGAAATTTTTGAGATAATATTAAAACTTCTCGTCGTCTCTCCTAATTCTCTCTTCCCTTCATATTCCTCATCTCAAACTCTCATATTTTTCTTAATTTCATAATAAGAAGTTGACAAAGAAATTTAAAAGAAAATTAAAAAAGTACATCTGTAGGTTTAGTGGATTTATTCAAAATGTTAAAACGAAAACAACAACAAATAATAATATATTAGCAAACTTGGTAAGTTGAGTGTGTATACAATTTCAAAATATAACGGCACCACATCATATGCTACCTCTGATATTTAATATAAGATCTAATTAAATAATTTGGGGACATTAAAAATCAAATAAATTATTTTAAAATATTTATATTTATTGTTTTTTAAATTAATTCTCCTAGCTTATAAACTGATATATAGTCTAATGATGCATATAAGTATTTTAGAAAGATCATATAACATATGTTATAATTAAATTATTGGAAAAATTAATCTTTTGATCCTTATAGTTTTGATATGTTTGTAACTCAGTCCATATATTTTGACTCGATGTAACTTAGTTCCTATAGTTTTGACTTAGTTGTAACTCAATCCCTAAAATTTGACTAGCTGCAACTCGATCTTTATAGTTTTACCCATTTTATAACTTAGTCCTTGTGTTTTACAAAAACAAAATAATATATCTAATAAAAAGAGGGACTAAATTATAAAATAAGTAAAACGATATAAACCAAGTTATGATGAGTCAAATTTTAAGGACTGAATTATAACCAAGTCAAAAATCATAAGGACTGAATTGCACCGAATCAAAGTGTAAGGACTAAGTTACAAACAAGTTAAAACTATAGGGATCAAAAGATCAATTATTCCTAAATTATTTAGCTTAATCTTTTCAAATTAGTTAACTTGTTATAGTAAGAATAGGAGGTAGTAATAATTGGATCTTCTCTCTACCTTCCCCCTTTTCTATCATTAATTATCCCTAAATTATTTAGCTTAATATTTTGAAGTTAGTTAACTGTGTTATAGTAAGAATAGGAGGTAGTAATAATTGGATCTTCTCTCTACCTTCCCCCTTTTCTATCATTAATTATCCCTAAATTATTTAGCTTAATATTTTGAAGTTAGTTAACTGTGTTATAGTAAGAATAGGAGGTAGTAATAATTGGATCTTCTCTCCTCTACCTTTCCCCTCTTCTATCCTCTTTATCACCATTAGATCAACTTTTAATAGTCCTGATTTAACACATTATGAAAATATTATTATAATTTCATTTTGAAAATACATAAATAAATTAAAATCTGATATGAAAAGTTTGCAACTGTAAATTATTATTATCAAATAGATTTCTTTCATAATTTTTTTATTATGATTGTGGATTGTTCAGAGATTTTAACAGGTCAAATTTATTTATATATTTTAAAATAAAATTATAATAATATTTTTATAAAATATTAAATCTGCATCATTGAAATTTAATCTAATAGTAATGTAGGTCGAGGAGAGATGCCGTAATAATTGTTGAAAATCGTATTAAGTGGGGGTGTGTGTATACCAAAACTGTTCTGTCCCTGTGAAGATGTTAGCATTCAGCTACACTTCATTAACTGATCCAACCGTTATTATCTACCTAACTTTTCACCCACGTCTCTTAATGCTGTATCTCAACTCTATTTGGAGGTGTTTGGATAAATACAAAATCATTATTTTAAAAGTGTTTTTATGGTATACAAAATAAATATATAAAGGAGTCTGTTTCGATTTATGAAAAAAATACTTTTCAAAAACATTTTTGGAATTAAGCAAACACTCCCTTAGTCCCTTTTAGATTTTAGACGCTCCCTCCACTATATTAACTCTAGAGATATATGGAGAAAATAAAATTGTTTCAAATACTGACAAAATCATAAGCGCCCCTTGTTTCAAGGAGGGGAGGACACTCCCCAACTAATCTTTATGCTTAAATACTATTACATTATAGTTATATTTCATTGTGAAAGACTTTTTACTAGTTATTTCATGTATAGAGCCAAAGAGTATGAAGTACTCCTTTGATCTTATTCATAAGGCACTTTTAGTATATTTCACATAAATTAAGAAAAATCTTAAAATGTATTAACTATCACTTAAAATATAACAATTTTTCAACTTTACCCCTATTTAATATGTACACATTTCAAAAAGAATAATTATCTACACTATTATAAATTAAAGACAAAACAATAAATTCATGTTAAAAATTTAAAGAAGTAATTTATAAATAAGATTAAAAAAAAAATTTCTTTGCCTTATAAATAGGACCAGGGGAGTATATAATATAAAAGATTAGTTAAACTTCCTCACAAATCAATAAAGATTAGTTAGATAATTAAAGGTGTTTTAAATTGATAAAATTACCTTTATTATTAATGAATGTGATTGGAAAATTCTCTCACCTCTCTCCTACATTTAAAACTCTTTCTCCTCCATATAACAATGAATAAATTAACATTGAAAAAACTATCATTAATTATCTTGTTAATCTCTCATATTTTCGATCAAATTTTTTTCTACTATTCTGGTTTTATTTACAAGTCACTTTCAACAAATTTAACATAAACCAAGAAAAACTTTAAACTTCATTAACTTTCATTTAAAATTTACCAACTTTTTAACTTTATCCCTATTTAATATACATTAAACCTCATTTAAACAAAGTCAATACAATAATAAATTAAGGGTAAAATTGTATATCCATATAAAAAATTTCTCTTAATACCCTATAATAGGACCAAAAAATATCTTCTCTCTCTGCCTTATAAATAGTACCAGAGGAGTAGACTTGAGGGAGTAATTTTGACCCTTTATATTAGGGGTGTGCATGGACTAGACTGGACCGGGTTTGTTATTAACCCGAAGTCTGGTCTAGTAAAGACCTCGGGCTGAAAAAAACAGCCCGAGGTCTGGTCCAGTCCAGTGCCAACCCGAGGTCGGGTTGGACTGGACTTGGTCCTCTGGACTGCCTGGACCAGTCCAGGCAGTCCAGAGCTAATTTTAATTTTTTTTAAAATTTTTTTTTTCTTCAATAGGAGGCAAGATTGTAACTTACTATATAAAATTTTACACATATTTTAATTCAAAATTTATCAAATTTGATCATTCCTTTTCAATTTCCCAATGAAGTCATGTTTTATTAATTAATTCTCATCAATATAGATCTTAAATTGTAGAAAATATATATGCATGCTCATTACTTTGAAAGTTAATAGATAAATCTTAATTATTTGAATAGATAAAAAATTTATATAGAAAAATTAAATCAAATTAAAATTATATAAATAATAATTTCAAAAAATCGGGCTAGACTGGACTGGACCAACTGGTCTGAGGGGTCAGTCCCTAGTCCAGTCCAGCCCGATGAGACCAGTTCGGTCCAGTCTGGTCTAGTCTTGTTTCAGGCCAATTTTTTTTGGACCGGACTGGACCGGGTTTGTTCGGGTTGGACCGAACCATACCGGACCACCGGGTTTTTGCACAGCCCTACTTTATATGCCTCAATGGAGATATTAGACAATCCAACAACCTGCCACGTCAGCTAGTCTAATGGTGAGGTTAAACACCGACTACAAATAATTGCTTCTTCCTCTCTAGAATTAGGCATTATCATCCTTTCTTAGCATGCACCAAATATATAGTTAGAAGTACAAGTATAGAACTTTGCAGCTTTATAATGGAGTTGGAAAGTGCAAAACAATTTCTGGGGGGAAGACCATTTTAGTGACGGGTGCTGCAGGCTTTTTAGCAAAAGGTACATCATCTTTATTTCATCACCAGCACGAGAAAACTAGAATTTCACAGTGGAAATTTTCACAAATCAAGGGTTCGAAATCTCTAATGTCATCTTTGTTTTTTTTTTTTGGGTGAATTTTTTCCACTGTTATTTAATGCTCTTTAAAATTATAACTTTCTAAATGTCTTTTCTTATTTCTTTCTTTTATTTAGATTCTACATAAAATAAATAACATGTTTGATATCTTTTGACTTAAAATGGTGCAATTTTGGGGGTTGTTTTTAATGATTTTTCAAAAAACAAAATCAAAACTATACCATTTTATTGTATTCATAGGATGTCAAATGTTGTTGGTAAAAAAATTATTAAAATGTCACTCAATCTTTTAGAGTTGTGTGAGCGTGTTCTGGTTAACAATTTATATTTAGAGATTTGGTTATTGATGGAGTCCAATAATATCATGTGATTAACTAATCCCACCTAATAAGATAATGTTTATTGTTATTCTTGTCATCCATGATGATCAGGTTTTGATGCTTAGCAAGTGATGAGCAGCCAGTGCTCATTATTTAAAGAGCAATCTGAACTATTCAAATTTGATCTGAACTGTTCAGATTTAATTTTTTAATAAAAATAATTTTTTTTTAAAAAATAACAGTTGAGAAATTTTCTTTATTTTTTATTATATATCCATTAAAATAATCATTTTAAAAGAATAAAAATAAAAATAAAAATCAGCTGGATTGTCTACATCAAATCTGGATGGTTTAGACTTGGGGTGCTAATCACTCTTTAAGAGCACCCAAATTCATTTCCATAATTTGAGATGGGCATATATTTTTATTACAGAAGATCTGGCTAGAAGGCTCGTATTAGTTGCGTTTTTTCAGCAAATTCAATTGTTGGTCAATCAATGACGGATTTATATGCAATTCTATATGATCAATTGTTATGCTGCAGAAGTTTTAAATTTTTTTATTCTTCTATATGTAAAAATCATTAACTGGGAATAACTTCCTCCTTATCTCTCAGCTAAAAATATCATGACTTTTCTTCTTAAATTTACAAGGTGAAACTGAATTGCATATAATATTTATTAAAAGTTACTCTTCATAATAATATCATCAATTTTTCTACTGAAAAAAGAAAGCATAGTTATACATCTTTCTAGACTTTATGCAGTATATAACAATAATAGACAAAAAAATCAGAATTCTTTTATTCACTAATATTTCAAAAGGTTTTTCAATTTGCATTGTTTTTGTAACACCTCCTTTATTACCCTATTATACGTCAATTGGAACCATTATAACACATTTCCAAATGCTTCTAGGTGAAAAGTTTCAGTTTCAAAATTTCACATTTAATTCTGTCCGTACACTATTCATCTGAATTTGGGTTAACTTTGAAAATTCATAACTAATTCTAGAAACATCGAAACAAGGTGGTTCTAATTTTCAGGTGAAGCTTGCTAAGATTTCTATAGAGGAAAAATATTTATTGGACTCAATTCTATCCAAAACAGCACCAGAAAATTCAACAAGATGCACTGTTCATATGATCAAATTTTTAGTTTCTAGTATTTTAGCCCAACTTTGGAAGGGCATACCTCTTAGCACATAATTCCAATTTTAGTGATCTACCATTTTTTTAAAGGTAAAAATGAGCTCTATAAGACTGCCAAGTTTTAGATCAAAATTCATCCATCTGCTCATTATTTTATGTGCTACAAGATTGGCACTAATTAGGGAGTTTTTATCCTCTAATTCCATCTTTCTTGAATTTTACTTCTTTTCTCCTCTTTCTATACCAATTGGACATTCTATCACTCAATGTTTCAATATTAGAGCATAGCATAACAATACACTTTACATTATATCATCATCCACAATTCATTACAACTTAACATAAAGTTCAACTTAACATTACATAACATTTCACAATGTCATGGATTTCATAATACTCCTTCATCCCAATACCATTTCATTGCCCTTGCCATTCGATGAACGATCCCCTATTTGGTACATAAATTAACATAGGAGGAGTGAGATTTCAAATAAATCTCAGTAGTACTTGAATTACAATTATCATGCAAATCAAGCAAGTTATAATATGACATGTTATAGAAATTCAAGATATCCTCAAGTCACATAAAATCATATCCACAATATGCTAGGAGAGGAACATTCACACTTCCATATTAACACAATTCAATGTATTTGGCCAAAGCATAAACCAAGGGTATCCAACCAACCAAAATCACAATACAAGTTTTCAATCCAAGCAGACAACAAATCACATTAAACAAGCAAGATATACAATCAAATTATAATCCAAAGCTACCTTTTATCACTTGATTAACTTAGTCTCCTCAAGGGACAATGATCCTCCTTAACTCCTCCTCCCAAAGCCTATTAAATCAAGCATAAACATAAGCCACATTAATAGCCAAACCACTTAAACATAACACTTTATCTTTAACTTAAAAATTTCCTCCCTTTTCCTTTGATTTTTAACAAAATAATTCTTCTTTTAGAATTGTTAACCTCATGACTCATTCCTACACAATTTTTCATGAGGAATTTTGAAAATCAAACTTGTTCCCCATGAATTTATCTTGGCCGAATAGGGGGTATAATCTTTTAAAAATTCTATTTTTGATTCCAATGATTTCAAACACTTCCCAATAGTATATCCCTACATAAAAACATGTTTTAAACCCGTTAGAATAATCAAATCAATTAAAAAAACAATTTCCTCCAACATGAACAGTAGCTGGCCGAATTGTCCTTTAAATCCCTAACTTGGTTTTCTTCCAAAAATCAATCCATACACCATTTAATCTTGCTTATTCTACTTGGTATTTAGGGTTTCTGTCATTCCCTAAACCTTCCAGGATCAAACCGAAATTTGGCAGAATATACGCTTGATTTTTCAAGCCAAAACCCTTACTAAAATAGTGTCAAACTTAGGGATAAGGAGGCTTAAGAATACCTTGATGTTTTCTTGATGTAAGTTGAGTGATTCCTTGCCCAAATACCTCAATATTTTTTGTTGATTAGAGCTGGAACCAAAGTGACAGAACCTCCCCTTGTGTTTCTATTTTTCCAACATTTTTTTTGTATTTTAGGAGGGGTATTTATACAAAATGAAATCTGCCACTCTCCTCTCAATTTGGACGTCCAAGATGGCAGGAAATGAAGTGTGTTGGCAGCCATCAAGTGCCTCAAAGCCTCAGATTTAACCATGTGTCCCAACTCTAGAATTTTCCAACATTTATCACTTAATTTTGCATTCTATTTAATTAAATATGGAGCTGTCCAGAAACTATACAAATTTGGGCCCTTATTGACTCAGTGTGGGCCCCACAAATAGTCCAGAATGGTCTAAAAATATGGCCCACAAACCAACTCAAAATCCCAAATTATTCTGACACTTTATCGGTTATTATTCACTAGTAACATTCCATAATTTTTTCAGACCTCCAAAAATTCATTTCTCTCCATGATAATTCACCTTTTAATATAAGAACATGATCTGGGAATTTTCATAATTTTTTTCCACCTCTAGGCATTTATTTTCAATTTTTTCCGATCAGGCCCTTATCGGTGTTACTGCAGGAAAATAAATTCCTTGAAATTAATTCCTTGACTTTCAAGGCCTAAAATAATTTTAAAAATTCAAATAAATATTTATATAATTTTTCCATATTTTTTATAAAATTATTGAGGCCTCTAACTAATTAAAATAATTATTTTCCTCTGATTTCCTAATATTTTCTCAAAAAACCTCCTTTTACGGGAAATTCCATAATAATTTATTTTCATAATAATTCTACCTTCGGGTCTCAACCGAGTTTCTAAAACCTCTAGTTTATACTTTTACCAATATTTGGAAATTTTCTTGAATTTTTTTCCAAATTTCCCATTTTGCCCTTCCTAGACCAATAATTACGAAAATGTCAGCTCGAACCTTATCGGTGTTTCACATTAAAAGTTTTTTCGTCTCCCTATCTAGTTTATACATTGGCCCTCATCCTAATTTTTGATTCCCTATATCCAAGTGAAAATTCTCGGGATGTGACAATTCCTCCCCCTTTTAAATAACTTTCGTGCTCAAAATTTAGGAACATACCTTAATTAAATAGCTCTGGGCATCAGGCCTTCATATCATCTTCCTTCTCCCATGTAGCCTCTTCCTGGGTCAGATCCCTCCAAATGACTTTAACCATCAGAATAGCCTTATTCCGCAGCTGCTTGATCTGTCGATCTATCACTTTCACTGATTTCACCTCAAAGGTGAGGTTATCTTGCAGCTCTAGGTCTTCATATTTCAAGACATATGAGGGATCTGGCTGGTATTTCTTCAACTGAGAAACATAGAAGACATCATCGATTTGGCTCAGATTAGGGGGTAGGGCCAATCTGTAAGCTACCGAGCCAACTCTTAACAAGATTTGGAAGGGTCCAATAAACTTCGGTGTCAATTTACGGGCCTTAATCAATCTTTCTACACCTGTAGTTGGAGAAACCTTCAAAAAAACATGATCTCAAACTTTGAACTCCATAGGCCTTCTTCGTACGTCAGCATAACTCTTCTGTCTACTTTGTGCCGTGAGCAGCCTCTGTCGGATCATCTTTATTTGTTGTGAGGTTTGCTCCACTAAGTCAGGACCAAACACCTTCCTTTCTCCCAATTCGGTCCAACACAAGGGGGATCTACATTTCCTCCCATACAAAGCCTCGTGAGGAGCTATTTAGATACTGGAATGGTAATTGTTGTTGTAGGCGAACTTTGCTAGTGGTAAATACTCATCCCAGTTCCCTTTGAAATCTAGGGCATAAGCTCTTAGCATATCCTCTAACATCTGAATAGTGCGTTCTATTCGCCTGTCTGTTTGAGGATGATAAGCCGTACTGAAGCTTAGCTTGGTACCCATGGCTTCCTATAGTGCTTTCCAAAATCTAGAGAGAAACAGTGGGTCCCTGTGGGAGACGATCGCTTCGAGTACTTCGTGCAACCTCACAATTCCCTTGATGTAAATCCCGCTAGCTTTTCTGGTTGGTACTCTTTCTTGATAGCTAAGAAATGAGCTGACTTCGTCAGGCGATCCACAATCACCCATATCGCATTATAACCTGACGATATACAAGGTAATCCCATTACACAATGCTCAGTGGTTGAATGGATTCTGACAGTTTTTGGTGTTCCGTCTTTACTTTTTGACAAGTGAGGCATCTTGACACATAGTCTGTCACATCTTTCTTCATACCAAGCCACCAAAAGGATCTTTTAAGATCTCGATACATCTTAGTCATGCCTGGGTATATGGTGTATCAGCTCTTGTATGCCTCTTCCAGGATTTGCCCTTTAGCTTTTGAATTCGGGGGAATGTAAGTTCTTCTCTTATATTTCAGGATCCCTTCCTGAGTTATCTCAAAATCCCTCGTCTCATTTCTTATCACCTTAGCTTTTAAAATATCGGCTAGTTGATCTCTTTGTTAGGCCTTCTTTATTTGTTTAAGGATTTGTGCTTCTGCTTTTGCAATACCAATCTGGCCTGCCATTAGCCGTATCTAGCCAGTGAGATTCCAATCTCGGATACTTTCAATTAACTCTTGTTGCTTTATCATCAATGATGCTATTTGCACCGTCTTCCGGCTTGACACATCTGCTACTACATTTGCTTTCCCCAGATGGTATTTAATTTGATAATCACAATCTTTGAGCAATTCCATCTATCTCCTATGTCTTATGTTGAGTTCCTTCTAGTCTTGCAGGTACTTGAGACTCTTATGATCACAGTACAATTCAATGGTTGCCCCATACAGATAATGCCTCTAGATCTTCAAGGCATAGACAATCGCTACCAACTCAAGGTTGTGTGTGGGATAGTTCTCCTCATGAGTTTTTAACTGTCATGAGGCATAGGCAACCACTCGACCCTGCTACATCAGCACACATCCCAATCCTTGCTTACTCGCATCTGTGTATATGACATATGGTAACATAGGATCGGGAATTATAAGTATTAGAGTCGAGGTCAACTTCTGCTTTAATTCCTGGAAGCTCACCTCACACTTGGCATCCTAATTGAACGGTTGGTTCTTTCCAGTGAGCTTGGTCAGCAGTAGGGCAATCCTAGAGAAATCCCATATAAACCTCCTATAGTACCCTGCCAGTCCCAGAAATCTTCTCACCTCAGTTACTATCTTAGGCCGTTCCTAATTCAACACACCTTCTACCTTACGTGGGTCTACCACTACTTCGTCTTAGGTAATCACTTGACCCAAGAACTTTACCTCATTCAACCAGAACTCACATTTTCTCAGCTTAGCATAAAGTTGCTTTTCTCACAACGTACTCAACACGATTCGCAGATGCTGTTCGTTTTCCTTTGGTGATTTAGAATACACCAGGATGTCATCAATGAATACCACTACGAACTAATCCAAGTATGGCTGGAAGATCCTATTCATGTAGTCCATGAATATAGCAGGTGAGTTCGTCGGTCCAAATGGCATCACCAAAAATTCATGTCCATACCTTGTTCAGAAGGCAGTCTTCGGAATATCTTCTGCCTTGATCCTTAATTGACGGTACCCTGATCTTAAATCAATCTTTGAAAATATAATGGCTCCTGCCAACTGATCTAGCAAATCATCAATCTGTGGTAACAGATACTTGTTCTTAACTGTTACTTTATTCAACTCATGATAGTCTATGCATAACCTCAAGCTACCGTCCTTTTTCTTCACAAACAATACTGTGCACCCCATGGGGACACACTGGGTCGTATGAACCATTTCTCCAAGAGCTCCTCCAATTGTTTCTTTAGTTCTACCATCTCGTTCGAAGCCATTTGATACGGAGCTTTTGGAATCGGGTTCGTTTCAGGCACCATATCAATAGCAAATTCAATCTCCCTTTCAAGGGGTAATCCGCTAATCTCTGTCAGCAATACCTTGGGGAATTCCTAAACTACTAGGATATCTGAAATCCCTTCTTCTGTTTCTACCTTCTTCGAGAAGAACACCATATAACCCTGGTAACCCTATCTCAACC
This sequence comes from Neltuma alba, assembly GCF_004799145.2. Lineage (NCBI taxonomy): Eukaryota > Viridiplantae > Streptophyta > Magnoliopsida > Fabales > Fabaceae > Neltuma > Neltuma alba. Next base: position 99,305 of record NW_021636962.1, on the reverse strand, counting down.
ACCTATTCGCTTAAGCTGCCAAAATCACGTTCAATTTTACTTCCGCCATAAGGGTTAACTCTCAGGTAGGAAGGATTAATGTTTTGTTTTTATAATCAAAGAGGACATTTTGGGAGGATAACCAGTTCAAACCAAGGATAACATCAATCTCATAGAAAGGCAAGCATATTAGATCCAACGTAGTGTAATAGTGGGCATACTGGACAACACAGTTTAAACAAACAGTAGAAGTTAAAATTTTCATTCCGGTGGGAGTGGAAACACACAAATCATACAGCGATGTGTTAACAGCAAGACCTAAGTGCCTAGCGTAATCATATGATATAAACAAGTGACTGGCACTCGAGTAAAAATAAAGCATCCACAAGATAGCCATTCATAATAACTGTACCTTAGATCATCTCGGGTGACTTATGAGCCTCTTCCCAATTGAGAACAAACAACCTGCCTTGAGCCTGAGGTCTCCTCATGCTGTCCGCACCTTGCGGGCACTCTTTGGCAAAGTGTCCGGGTCGTTCACATCTGAAGGACCCACTTTAACCCATTGTGCACGGCCTATCTCTGTGATTGTGGCCAAAACACTCGCATTCCCTTCCTTAGCAAACATTCTATGCTCCTCGGAAGATAATCTCTAGACCTCCTCATCGAGCTCCCTGCCTCGACTTCCTATTCCAATTGAACCTCCTCCTTTTCGGGCTACTGCTAAAAGAAGTACCTTCCTGACTCGTTCTTGCCCCTAGCTTCTCGGGTTGCGGGGTTGCCTTAGCTAGATCAGCATGGTTCTAGCTATTCTCGGTGATACGACAAACTTCCACTACCTTATTGAAAACTTCTAGTTGTCTCAGGGCCACCTTCTCTCTCAACTCTGGTTTTAGCCCGCCAATCATCTTTTTTGTAAACCAGCATTCGTCGTTTATATGCTGGAGATAGGTGGAGTACCTGGATGACTTAATGTACCTTGCCAAGTACTCATGAAAGGGTTCATTTGTAGCTTGCCTTATGGTGAGGAACTTCGCTTCTTTCTCCTCCTTCATAAATTGGGGAAAGTATTTCATAAAGAACTGATCCTTAAATACCTCCCACGTAACAGGGGTTTCGTTGGCCTAGAGGACCAACTTGGTGTTCTTCCACCATCTATTTGCTTCCCCTTCTAATTTGTAGATCGCCATTTGAGCCTTCCTCTCAAATGAACATTCTAGGATAGCAAAAATCTTTTCCAGCCAAGTTATTCAGTCTTCGACTACCTGCACATCAAATGTTCTCTCAAAAGCAGGAGGGTTATGTTTGGTAAACTTAACAATCCACTGCTACAGTGTGTCAGGCTCTGCAGCAGGTTGAAGTCTCATAGAAGTAGTTTCCTATGGTTGCTGTGGTGGTACAGTTTGGGCTGTCCCAACTAGTCCTTGCCCAAGCTGCTATAACTTTGCCAATGCTACCGCTACTGTTGTAGCTATAGCAGTGTCCCTCTCTTGTTCTTGCCTAGCTTGTGTGGCTTATATCTCAGCCATAGTTCTCTACTGTTCCTCCAATCTTTCCATAATTCTTTCTATTGGATCAATAAGGGGTCTTGACGACTCTCCCCTTGTATTAGTTCCCCTTCCCCTTGATCCTCATCTTCCTCTTACCATCTTGTTATTTTCTTCTTAACTACAAGAGGAACAGAATCGTCACTTTATATAAACTGTATTTACATTAACTTTTAGTTATATGTACATTAGGCACAGTCAGCAAAACATTAGATTACAACCCACCGCAGTTATAACACAGCATACAGTCATCCTATATTACATCCCTGAAGTAGAAAAAGGGAAAGTAATGATAACAAAGATCTCCAAGTCGTCAAGTAACTGATGGAAAGTACGGGACACGAAGCAGCCACAGATTTTTTGAATCTCATCCTGCTAAACTCTGGTTCTTGGTAAAATCTCCATCAGTGCTCGGCTCCAGAGAGTATCATCCGTATTTGGATTCTCCTCAATTACTTAATTGTATAATAATCTCACATAAAAGAGAAAATCCAGATAGATAGCACCATACCGATTCTGGGTCTGGTTTATATGCCCTCCCAACTCCCTTAGCTCCTTGAGGATGTTATCATTGTCCCTAAACTCTTTCTTTATCACTAAGGGTCTCTTCTGGATGGGTATGTTCTTGACCTTGTCTTGTTCTGGTCTCACCACCCTAATCGGTATTGCTCGGATAGCGCTAGGGCCCACCTCATCTGGATGTGGTCGAGGTCTTGTAGTACTCTGGGCATCACCCTCATCCAGCCTTACTATAACAGTTGAGTCCTCTACTGAATAGATATCTTCTATCTCATTGAGAAGTTGATAGTATCCTAGTGGTGGAGTTGGGTCATCGGGGTCCTATATGTGCAAGTGGTACCCTTCTGGGTACGGCTCCCCTGGCATTCTCTGATTTACGGTTTCCCTAGAATCATCACTATAGCAGGTCATGACTTACTTGCACTCAACTCTACTTATAGTATACCAATCTACTAAAGCAGTGCTCATTCATACTCAACAAGACAATCATATTTCACGATCAATTACAACTACCAAACACTATTCACAAGTATTAAGCAATAATCAATCATTGTGCACAATACATAACAATAAACATAGTGCATAGAAGCAGAGCCAGAACCTTTGCTTTGAAGTGTAACACCTCCCTTATTACCCCATTATACGTCAACTAGAACCATTATAACGTATTTCCAAATGTTTCCGGGTGAAAATTTCAGTTTAAAAATTTCACATTTAATTCTGTCCGTACACTACTCATCTAAATTTGGGTCAACTTTGAAAATTCATAACTAATTCTAGAAACATCGAAGCAAGGTGGTTCCAATTTTTAGACAAGGATTACTAAGATTTTTCTAGAGGAAAAATATTCATTGGACCCAGTTCTATCCAGAACAGCACTAGAAAATTCGACAAGTGCACTGTTCATATGGTCAATTTTTGAATTTTCAGTATTTTAGCCCAACTTTGGAAGGGCATACCTCTTAGCACACAACTCTAATTTTAGTGATCTACCACTTGTTTTAAAGGTAAAAATGAGCTCTATAAGACTACCAAGTTTCATATCAAAATTCATCAATTTGTTCATTATTTTATGTGCCACAAAATTCATACTAATTAGGGAGTTTTTGTCCCTAATTCCATCTTTCTTGAATTTTACTTCCTTTCTCCCCTTTCTATACCAATTGGACATTCTATCACTCAATGTTTCAACATTAGAGCATAGTATAACAATACAATTTACATTATATCATCATCAATAATTTATTACAACTTAACATAAAGTTCAACATAACATTACATAACATTTCACAATGTCATGGATTCCATAATGCCCCTTCATCCCAATACCATTTCCTTGCCCTTGTGAGTGGATGAAACATCCCCTATTTGGTACATAAATTAACATAGGAGGAGTGAGATTTCAAAGAAATCTCAATAGCATTTGAATTACAATTATCATGCAAATCAAGCAAGTTATAATGTGACATGTTATAGAACTTCAAGACATCCTCAAGTCACATAAAATCATATCCACAATATGCTAGGAGAGAAACATTCACACTTCCATATTAACACAATTCAATGCATTTGGCCAAAGTATAAACCAAGGGTATCCAACCAACCAAAATCACAATACAAGTTCCTCAATCCAAGCAAACAACAAATCACATTAAACAAGCAAGATATACAATCAAATTATAATCCAAAGCTACCTTTTATCACTTGATTAATTTGGTCTCCTCAAGGGACAATGATCCTCCTTAACTCCTCCTCCCAAAAGCTATTAAATCAAGCATAAACATAAGCCACATTAATAGCCAAACCACTTAAATATAACACTTTATCTTTAACTTAATAATTTCCCCCCCTTTTTCTTTGATTTTTAACAAAATAATTCTTCCTTTAGAATCAATAACCTCATGACTCATTCCTACACAATTTTTCATGTGGAGTTCAAATATGGAATCAGATTTTTGAAAATCAAACTTGTTCCCCATGAATTTATCTTGGCTGAATAAGGGGTATAATCTTCCAAAATTTTCATTTTTGATTCCAATCATTTTAAACACTTTCTAATAGTATATCCCTACACAAAAACATGTTTTAAACCCACTGGAATCATCAAATCAATGAAAAACAATTTCCTTCAGCATGAACAGTAGCTAGCCAAATTGCTTCTCTAAATCCCTAACTTGGTTTTATTCCAAAAATCAATCCATACACCACTTAACCTTGCTTAGTCTACTTGATATTTAGGGTTTCTATCATTCCCTCAACCTTCCATGATCAAACCGAAATTTGGCAGCATATATACTTGATTTTTCAAGCCAAAACCCTTACTAAAATAGTGTCAAACTTAGGGATAAGGAGGCTTAAAAATACCTTGATGTTTTCTTGATGTAAGTTGAGTGATTCCTTGCCCAAATACCTCAAGATTTTTGGTTGATTAGAGCTGGAACCAAAGTGACAGAACCTCCCCTTGTTTTTCTATTTTTCCAACATTTTTTTTTGTATTTTAGGAGGGGGTATTTATAGAAAATGAAATCTGCCATTCTCTTCTCAATTTGGACGTCCAAGGTGGCAGGAAATGAAGTGTGTTGGCAGCCATCAAGTGCCTTAAAGCTTCAATTTAACCATGTGTCTCAACTATAGAATTTTCCAACATTTATCCCTTAATTTTGCATTTTATTTAATTAAATATGGAGCTGTCCAGAAGCTGCATGAATTTGGGCCCTTATTGGGCTCAATGTGGGCCCCACAAATGGTCTAGGTTGGTCCAAAAATATAGCCCACAAACCAACTCAAAATCCCAAACCATTTCGACACTTTCTTGGTTACTATTCACTAGTAATATTCCATAATTTTTTCAGACCTTCAAAAATTTATTTCTCTCCATAATAATTCACCTTTTAATATGAGAACCTGATATGAAAAGTTTCAGAATTTTTTGCCACCTCTAGGTATTTATTTGGATTTTCTCTGATTAAGCCTTTATCGGTGTCACTGCGGGAAAATAAATTCTCTGAAATGAATTCCTAGACTTTCAAGGCCTAAAACCAATTTTAGAAATTCAAATAAATATTTATATAATTTTTTCATATTTTTTTTCAAAATTATTGAGGCCTCTAACTAATTAAAATAATTATTATCCTCTTATTTCCTAATATTTTCTCAAAAAATCTCTGTTTACAGAAAATTCTATAATAATTTATTTTCGTAATAATTTTACCTTTTGGGCCTCAACAGAGTTTTCAAAACCTCTAATTTATAATTTTACCAATTTTTGGGAATTTTCTGGAATTTTTCTCCAAGTTTCCCATGTTGTCCTTCCTAGACCGATAATTATGAAAATGCCAGCCCAGACTTATAGGGATTTCACATCAAAAGTTGTTTCGTCTCCCTATTTAGTTTCTATATTAACTCTCATCCTAATTTTTGATTCTCTATATCCAAATGAAAATTCTCGGGATGTGACAGTTTTCAAAGAAAACTAAAGTGAATTATCTATATTCGCACGAAGACTTGTAAAAACTGCGGGTAAATTTCTACTCTACTCAATTTTGTTGTATATTAATGCAATTACAAACATATACCGAATTTATGTTTTGAAAAAAAAAATGATATTATTGAGGTGTAATGTAGGGGGCAGTTAATTAACGTACTGTAAAAAGTCTCACAAAACAAGATGAAGAAGGTGAGAGAAAATATGAATAAAAAAAGATGAAAGGTAGGATAAACTGGAAATTAAAAAGGGAAAACAAACTGAATGGAACAAAACAAGGAAGAAAAAAAATACATGTGATAAGTAGGATGCTAAATATGAGAGCTAATTATAGAGTTAATTTTAGTTATAAATATGAAACCTTAATTTATTTTCTCTCTTAGGTCTGTCATTTTCTCCCAAATAATTTATTTAATTTATAAATTGATGTATAATAATATTACATATATGAGTATTTTAGAAAAATTATATCATATTAGAATTAAGTATAACTCATTTAGCTTCACTAATCTACTTAAATTTATTAATTACTCCATCTGGTTCACAATATAAGATGTTAGTTAGAAAAAAATTGTGATTCAAAATATAAGGCGTTGTCACCATAATTAATGTGATTTTTCACTTTTACCCTTATTAAATATAGGAGAGAGAGGAGAGAGATAAGAGATAATAAAAGTATAACATTAAATGCAATTTCATCATTTTTAGGGGTAAAATAGAACAACTCTATCATTTTAGAACAAATTTAATGACTAAACTTCCATTTCTTGATATATGAGAAAAGTTAACCAATTTCTTATATTATAAACAGTAAGGAGTAGCTCTTATATTAAAAGTTAGAGGAATATCTAATAATGTAGATTTAACAAACCTTGAGGTGAATGTTTGTTAGAAAATGAGCTTGGCAGGGTTGGCTTGGGAATTCTGGTAAAAAAAAAAAAAAAGGGTTGGCTTGGGAATCGGTGACCTCGCATTTGTTTGATCCGTTAAATAGACAGGCCCGGTACAAAACTGATGCAACCCAAGAGTAACTCAGGTAACCTCCTCTGTTGTCTTGGTTATCTGGGTCACTTTTTTATTGGCCTAGAAAACATGAGAGCTATGGAAAAGAAGAAGAAAGTTCATCAGATGAAAAGGGTGTTTGGCAAACCTTGGAAAAGCACTTTTGGAGCTCAAACCAAGGTTTGCCTTTAAAAATATCCAAACACCCTTTAATTTTTTGAAATCATGGTTTTGTCACAAAACCATGGTTTAGCCATCAAAACCATGATTTTATCATAAGCAAAAAAATTTCACTTTTTGAATGAGCATGGACATTGTCAGCGAAAGCAAGGAGCTATCTTCATGTCTTCACATTTCTCTTTCTTTCTTCTTCCTAATTCTTTTTGTTTTTGACCTAGAAATTTTTTTTTCATTTTTTTAACAACATATTTAATCTTATATTTTATAAATATATGTACACATATTAATTATTTATTAATTCTATCATCGTATATATTATTAATTATATTGGTAAAAAAATATATTATTAACATTTTATTCCTTCAAATTAAAATATATTATAAAATTTATTTTTTATGTAATTATCATATTAACTTATACCTTTTTTAGTAATTTGCACATATAAAAAATACTTCTGATAATAACTATTCAAACACTCTCAGTCCTCAGAATCATTTTTTTACAAAATCTATTCTTTCTATAATCTATTCTTTAGAAGCTATTCTCTAAACCATGGTTTGGTTTCATCCAAACACCATGGTTTGGTTTCAAAAGAAAGGAGAGGAAGAAGAGAGGGAAAATGGCGAGGGAAGTGAAAAAAAATTCTTACAATGAAAAATAACTCCTGCAAAATCATGATAAGAAACTGAAGTGAAGAAGTTTTCAAGAGTACAGTATGAAAAATCCTATTAAAAAAAAAAAGACGAAAAGAATGATTTGATGTGAGTGCGGGCTTGATGATTTGTTGTTCAGGCTATGAGCAAGAGAGGCCGAAAAATAGAGGGAGGGCATTAATGAGAGCTTCTACATAATGCACGTGTTGCAAGTTGAAGTTCTCCCATCGATCATCCTATATGTGCGTGTGCGTAGTTTGAAAAAGAGGAGTGTTTCTGGTGAAATAAAAGGAAAAGGAGGGAAGGGGAGATCACTAATCCGATTCCTTTAATATTTCTCTGATTTTTAATGTAATACTTAATTAACTAATTTGAATAGATTATAAATGTTAGTTGAATTATTTAATATAATATGTTTTTTTAAAATTCCTTCAATATCTTTTTTCTAAAAAAGACTGGAAGGAGTATGTGCTAACATGCATCGATTTCTGAGCAAAATCATTATTAGTTACCAAGTTATCTAACTCTATTATAGCTAATGCCTAATGTCCAACGGTGAAGCTAGGCAATTATTCTCTCTTATCATAAATATAAAATCCATTTAAGGATTTTGGTTGGATCCTAAATACTGGTATAACGCGTCATTCCTTCTTATCTCTCATATTAAGTTTTTCTTCACGTAATACTACTCCTATTCTATGACAGTATTTTTATCCTTCTGCATTATGCAATAAATAAAGAGTTCCTCTCTTATGAGTCACCAAGCAATTACTAGATCTTTCCTTTCTTGATTCGAACGCCTAATTTCCTTTGCAGTTTTTGTGGAGAAGTTATTAAGGACTCAACCCGATTTGAAGAAATCGTACCTTCTTCTAAGAGTTTCTGACTCTGATGCAGCTGCAAAGCGCTTGCATGATGACGTACATAAATTCCTCAACTTAATGGCTAATTCATCCTTCAATTTATTATAAATTACAGACATATCTAGTTAAAATGATTTCTTTTTTCCTTCTTATATTTAATCTGGCTAGATTATGGGGAAGGACCTGTTCAAGGTTCTTCGAGATAAGATGGGTACAGTTTTGGATTCTTTCATGTCAGAGAAGGTGGGGGCCATTGCTGGTGTTTCGCTTGTGAACTTGGGACTTAATGATGAAAATATTGGAAGGAAAATTATGGAAGAAATAGACTTTATAGTGAGCTCGGCTGCGACTACTATGTTTGATGGAAGGTAAGTAACGAAAGACAATAACTGTGAAGCTTATGATACCTTTTTCCACGTAAATATAACTTCCCTTACTTTGATTCCTTAAATCCTACTTTTTGGACTTTTAATCTACTTGCTTTCAAATTAATTCCTCATGCTTCTCCCCTATAATTTTACATTTAGAATCCACTTTCAAACTCAAATTGAGCAAAATCAAACTCCTTCCTTCATATAAAATAGGTCAGAAATTCCAATTTAAGTTTTAATGCTTCCACACTTATTTTTCATTTAAAACTCTTTCGAAGAAGCATGAAAATTTACCAATTAAAATCCATCTCTAGGATAGACCCTAGCTAGTCAAGGCTAATTAAGGCACTCATTCAAGGGGAACAATGTGATTTTTACAACTTCCATTCCATCAATTTCTTGATTTCATACCTTCAATTTATTACTTTCTTAACTTTAATTTAGCTTTAAATCGTCCTCTTCATATTTTCTAGAAAAGCATTTTCCCTTATTTTCCATGCTTTTCAAATTACAAAAAGGTGAAAAACAACTCGATTAACCATCAATAACATCATCAACATCTTCACTAACAACAATAGTATCATCACCTAACGTAGTCCAAGTTTGTTTTCTTGATGAGTACTCCTCTTGAAACCCTTAACTATGTTTAGTATGAGGGAATTAGAGGCGATGAGAGTAGAGAAAATTTTTTAATAAGCTAGATTTAAAAAATTAGAAAAGTGAGGTTATGAAATTTCAATAAAGAGAATATGTAAGAAAAAAGAATAAACAAGATTAATTAAAAGCTTTTAATCCCACGTCTCTAATTTTTTAAAACGCGAACTCATTAAAATTTTTCCTCTCCTCCTTTTCTCTCCAATTCCCCATACCACACGGAAGATTCCAACTTTTTCTCTTGATAAACACACAATCAAGAGTGATTTAGAGACTGTAGGAAGCTTTAAGCTCAAGATCTAAAGGTAGAGATGAAGTTTGATCACAAACTTACCTAATGCTTGGTTGTTCTTCCTCCTCCTTCCTTTCTTTTGCTCTTTCCTTCTTCTCCTTCGTCTCACCCTCTTCCCCCCCCCCCCCCAAAAAAAAAGGACCGGAGACCTAGGAGCTTAAATGGTGGTCTTCTTTTCATCTATAAACTCAATTTAACAATTTTTCAAATCCACCTTTCCAACATAAATATTATTCTACTGCTCCCATAATTAACATGCAGTGGAAATCTCTTCCTTCACCCTTCATCCTTCTTCACGTCATTTAGGACCTTTTTGGGGGCTTTAATTCTTTGAAAGTCATTTCCCAACCCAGTGATTATGGCTTCTGTCTTTAATTTTTCCAAAAAGAAAAAAGAAAAAGAAATCAGTATTAACCCTCTAAAATGCTTTTTGAATGATTCTTGACATACAACCCATGTAATACCATAAAAAATTCACACTAATTATGAAGTCTCAAATTTTTTTTTCAAACCAAAACTTGATGTCTGTTATGAATATAATAATATCTTTGTGGATGTCCATATATCTCCCTTTATCTCCTATATCTCCTATAATATCTAATATCTTCCATTATCTCTATATCCCACAACTATCTCATATTATCATGTAATCTGTAGATTCTATCAAAGATGTAAAGTTGTGCCTATAAATAGAGGCCCTGTATAATGTATTGTGTACTCTTGAATGGAATGAGAAAGACTCTCTCTTATCAATCCTCTCTTCCTTTATATGATTCTTCTCTATTTCTTTTTTTATTCATAACACGTTATCAGCACGAAGCTCTAACCAAGGTGCGTATGATATACTTTTCTACCCCATCATAATTTTAGAGCATCATCTTTATTATTTTTCTAGAGTATCATTTGCTCTGTTCAAATAAAAATACCTCGAGCATCATATATATGGTGTTTCAGAGTATTCGTATTCCTATTCAATTTATCTAGGATAATCTAAGCCATTATATGGAATTAAAAGGGTTATCTACCGTTGTTTTAAACATTGGGCTCCATGGCTATGATTAGGGATTTTTCCCCCCCTTATAATATTTGTTATTGACTTGACGTCACTATTTCGATGGAACCCGAAGTTCCAATAGATACTAGCAGTATCCATAAAGATTTACCATCTAAAGTTAAATGGCCAGAAACCATATAATTTTAAGTTTTTATCTCATTGTAACTAAATGGCCAGAAGCCATATAACTCAGATTTTTCATTCTTTTCAAATTAAATGGCTAAAAGCCATATGATTTTGATTTTCTATATTATAGCCAGAAGCTATACAACTTTGAGTTTTTATCTTATGGCTAGAAGCCATATATATATATGGGGTTAATTCTCTATTTTTTTTTAAATGACTTGAAGTCATATGTATTTGAAATTTTATCTTATTAAATAACTAGAAGTATTTACGTATAAATTTTCTATCTTATGGCTAGAAGTCATATATATTTGATTACTGTTATCTTATTAAATGGCTAGAAGCCATGTAATTTGAATTTTCTATTTTATGGCCAGAAGCCATATATATATAATTTTGTTTTATCTTATTAAATGGCTAGTTGCCATATAAATTTGATTTTCTATCTTACGGCCAGAAGCCATAGATATTTGAATTTTTTTTTATTTCATTAAAAGGCTAGAAGCAATATAATTTGTATTTTCTATTTTATGGCCATAAGCCATATATATATAATTTTTCTTTATTTATATATATCATGTTGAATTTTCTATTTTATAGCCAGAAGCCATTTATATATATATTTAAATTTTCTTTTATCTTATTAAATGGTTCGCATTCATATAATTTTGATTTTCTATCTTATGACTAGAAGTCATAAATATTTAATTTTGTTATTTTATTAGTTGGCCTGAAGCCATATAACATCAAATTTTTTTTAAATGGCCTGAAGCCATATAGTTTTAATTATGAGAAGGATCATTACATAGTTTGTTTATAAAAAAAAAATTATGACAATTAGAATTATAAATAATATAGCCCAGAAAATTAATAACTATATAGTGAAGAATGTGTTGGTAAAAGAGTTTGCCTTTTCTCTTTATTTCATGTTACATTTAATTAATTTAAAATTTAATTTTTATTCTTATTTTATTCTCATATATTCTTGACATTCATTTTGATATTTATTAATATTATAATTTCCTATTACTAAATGGCCAGGAGCCATTACACTCATATTATTAAATAATATGAAAATAATAACTTATGATATTTTTAAAGCCCTGAAGGCTTATGGTTCAAATATTAAGGGACACAAATGATTTTTAAAATAAATATTCATTATATAGAGTCTTGAAGACTAATAGCTTATAAATAGCCCTGAAGGCTTATGATTCAAATCTTCCTAACTATATAGTTTGATTTTTAGTCCTTATAGATTTTTTTTTGTTGAATTTATAAATTTATGAATAAGTTTTGAAGCATTACATAATATATACAAGGAAATAAAGTTTTTGAATAACGAAATATCAAGAAAATATATAAATTTTTGTTCAAAAAAAAATGCTTCATATTTTTTTTTTTAAAAAAAAGGGGGTATAACAAAAAGTGAAGTATATCATATAGTGAAATAAATATTTTAGTTCCTGAAGAACTATATATAGCATTTTTTTTTTGAAGAACTATATGTAATCAAAAAATTGATATAGTTCCAGAAGGACTAATAACAAAATATTGATATAGTTCCAGAAAAACTAATAGCAAAATATTGATATAGTTCATGAAGAACTAGTAACAAAATTGATATAGTTCTTAAATAACTAATGTAGTTCCCCCCATTATTTTTGTGGGCAGAGAAGAAATTGATAATGAAAAATTATGACCCACAAACATTTATATTAGAATATTTGCTTATTAAAGGGTTTTAAAGTGATAGCTCAATTAGATTTAAATCTATTATTATATATAAATCAGGAAGCATTTGGATTTTCAAGTTAAAGATATGTTATTAGCTTACTATATTATTCATTGTATTTGAAATACAAAAATAAGAAAAATATATTTATATGACTCACACTTGAGGGGGAGATTGTTGAAATTGTTGAAATACAAGTGTGAATCATGTTAGATGGAATTTGTTATTATTAATATTAATTTCATTCCTTATATCTCATGTTCCTTTTGAAAAAAGCTCCAGAAGAGCCAATAGCGCTCAACCTTCCATGAGTGCACAGGTTTCTACCATTTGGGTATAAGATAAAAACTAATGCTCTAGAAGAGTTATATCATTATTTATTATCCTGAAGATAAAATCTATAATTGATAACATATTCCTTATGGAATATTAAGGAAAAAAATAAATAATATAACATGGTAACAAGAAGTTTACCAATAATTGAGAATAATTTTACAATAAACCAGAAGTTTATGCATTCATAGTTTGGCATGACCGGTCAAATCATCCCGGATCATAATAATGCAAAATATCATAAAAAATGTGCATTGTGATTTATTAAAGAACCAGAAGATTCTTTAAAATGATATGTGATTCAAGAATTTTTATGTGTTGTTTGTTCTCATAGAGAACATCACTAGCTATGCTCAAAATCGGATCCGTACAGATTTATAATGTATCAGATTTATATATGGGCCCATTTAGACACCATGTAGACCAAAGTAATACTCTATAAGTGAAAGATGCATCTATAAAATGGTCACAGGTGCTTATGATCAACTTGCAACCTGAAGTTTGCAAATATGTTCAGATATTACATTAAGTACATAAGTTCTTGATTATGAAATCAATACGATTCTTGTTGAGATTGCTAGTGATTGTTCCTCACATTGCTGATAATTATATGCTTAGTAAAAGCCTCCATAAGTAGCTAGATCAGAGTTTATGAGACAGAATTCCTACTTGAGTGTTGGGATGATTGCTTTTATATATTTTTGCACATAAATACATCAAGCCAACAATGTATTGTGAATTCTCCTATTATATTTGGCTTTTGGTCAGGAGTCAGACATTTTTCATCTTAGAATATGCAATATTTATTATTCCATCGTAATAATGGACATAGGTGGATATTAAAAGTAAGTTGGGATCAATGTTGGATAAGAACCTCCTTATTCTTGTTCATTCCTTATATCTCATGTTCCTTTTGAAAAAAGCTCCAGAAGAGCCAATAGCGCTCAACCTTCCATGAGTGCACAGGTTTCTACCATTTGGGTATAAGATAAAAACTAATGCTCTAGAAGAGTTATATCATTATTTATTATCCTGAAGATAAAATCTATAATTGATAACATATTCCTTATGGAATATTAAGGAAAAAAAAAATAATATAACATGGTAACAAGAAGTTTACCAATAATTGAGAATAATTTTACAATAAACCAGAAGTTTATGCATTCATAGTTTGGCATGACCGGTCAGATCATCCCGGATCATAATAATGCAAAATATCATAAAAAATGTGCATTGTGATTTATTAAAGAACCAGAAGATTCTTTAAAATGATATGTGATTCAAGAATTTTTATGTGTTGTTTGTTCTCATAGAGAACATCACTAGCTATGCTCAAAATCGGATCCGTACAGATTTATAATGTATCAGATTTATATATGGGCCCATTTAGACACCATGTAGACCAAAGTAATACTCTATAAGTAAAAGATGCATCTATAAAATGGTCATAGGTGCTTATGATCAACTTGCAACCTGAAGTTTGCAAATATGTTCAGATAATTACATTAAGTACATAAGTTCTTGATTATGAAATCAATACGATTCTTGTTGAGATTGCTAGTGATTGTTCCTCACATTGCTGATAATTATATGCTTAGTAAAAGCCTCCATAAGTAGCTAGATCAGAGTTTATGAGAACAGAATTCCTACTTGAGTGTTGGGATGATTGCTTTTATATATTTTTGCACATAAATACATCAAGCCAACAATGTATTGTGAATTCTCCTATTATATTTGGCTTTTGGTCAGGGGTCAGACATTTTTCATCTTAGAATATGCAATATTTATTATTCCATCGTAATAATAGATATAGGTGGATATTAAAAGTAAGTTGGGATCAATGTTGGATAAGAACCTCCTTATTCTTGTTTGTCTCTAAATGAAACAAAATAATGTTTCTAAAAGAGATTTATGGATTTGGGAGACCTACATTGCATATTCCCAATATGAGGGGGAGAAAATATATAGCTGGAAAAGAGAAAACATAGAATGTACTTTCATTATCAAATGTAGATCCTCAAATATAGTAGTATGAACTAGAAGTTCATGAAGTATTGCATTTGTAAAACATTACTAATGTCTGCCAGATGCAATTACTGACCCAAATGAGAATTTTTAATTCTTATATTTCAGCTAAAAATGCTCCTATTCTTGAAGACATGCTAAAAGCATGATATTATGATCGGTTCCAAAAGAAAAGAAAAAGGAGCAAATGATTATGATGATCATACTAAGGAGGCATGAATTGCAAAAGAGATTAAGACATAACTCTTTGACCCCTGAAGAGGTTTAAGTGTCTGAAAGCAATAAAGAGATCTCGATATATTATGTCATAAAAGAAGGGACCGACACAGGAATAAAATTGTCGACAATAATTTGATTGATGATATCACATGATCAAGTGAGGATCTTCTATATAAATCTGTTATGAGATACAGACAGAAAAATGATTGGCCAACAGAAAAGAAAAGACGCAATATTATAACAGGAGATTTGTGTATCTATAACCCAAACACCTAAAGTGTAAGGGGTATTTGTACAAGAAAACAGAAAGAGAATCTTGTGGTGAATTAAATTTTTTATGTATATTATCAATCTGGCAGTTTGATAAAATCTCATATGCGCCTAGAAATACAGTGACCCACTATGTAGTGAAATTATATGTGAATCCCAGAAGGATTTAAATTCTTGTATAAATATAAACGATCCAATACATGAATAGATATGGATCATAACGTATGAAAATTCTTGAAGGATTTAAGTTTCTAGAAGCATACAATTATGTTCTCAAGAACATCATTGAAGTAAGTCTCTATATGAGACATATGTGGTTAATATCAACTGAAGGAATGTTATAAACTTATTCCAACTTGTCTGTTTATGAAAAGATTCAAAATGAGTCTGTTATCAATACTATTTATAATGATAGTATCACAACTCCTGATGAGTTTTCAAAAACTACAAATTACTTAAAGAAAAAGTTTGAAATAAAAGCTTTGAGAAGAATACATATGGATAAATCACATCCATTATGTGTTTAGGTAGTTGCAAGATCTTTAGATATGGATTAAAGATCGATTTAGACCTCTATAAGGTAATGAACAAATACTTGGTCCAGAAGTACCATGCTTTAGTGTCACTAGAGCACATATGTATCTATCTAGCCACACATAACTCAATATATCATTTGCTAGTTAGCATGATATAGTTTGTCGCTAATATAAAGACGATGGAGCGAAATTAAGAATATTTTTCATTTAAAGGATACCGTGGATATCTGAAAGTACCCACAACTAATTTTACTGGCTATGTAGATAAAGTATTTCTGTTTGATTCTCATGTTAAGAGATCACAGCATGATCCACCTGTGGGTAAACTATAAAAGGACTATTTGTCTCATAATTTTTAGAAGATTATGAAATTCATATTTGACGTTTTTATCTAATTACAATATTTGGAAGGATTGTTCGTTATATTAGACTTTGCAGGCTCCAAGATGTCAACTGATGTTGTCAAGAGGGGGAGTTGATACACGCTGTACTCTTTTTTCCTTGTCTATGTGGTTTTGTCCCACTAGGTTTTCCTAGCAAGGTTTTTAATGAGGCAGCATTGCATAGTGTATCAATGAATGATGTACTCTTTTTCTTTTGCTAGGTTTTTATCCCATAGAGTTTTTTCTCGTTGAAGTTTTTTAACGAGGCACATTCATATATATTGGACATCCAAGGGGGAGTGTTATGAATATAATAATATCTTTGTGGATGTCCATATATCTCCCTTTATCTCCTATATCTCCTATAATATCTAATATCTTCCATTATCTCTATATCCCACAATTATCTCATATTATCATGTAATCTGTAGATTCTATCAAAGATGTAAAGTTGTGCCTATAAATAGAGGCCCTGTATAATGTATTGTGTACTCTTGAATGGAATGAGAAAGACTCTCTCTTATCAATCCTCTCTTCCTTTATATGATTCTTCTCTATTTCTTTTTTTATTCATAACAATGTCTAAGTTTTTTTTTTTTTTTTCATTTTTCAGCACATTGCCCCATTTTTAGGTAAAATCACATAAAATATTCTTTAAACAAAAATTTTCATTTGAAGGGAATGAAACCATTTTTATTAATTCACATTAATTATAAAACAATTTTCCTAATTTTTTTAATTATTTGAGGCCTTTTCGTATTTTTCATGGTTACATATTGCTAATTATCCTTTAATTAACTAAAATTCTTTAAATTAAATAAATTTTCTTTTCAAGGTAATTTCTTATTTTTACCTGAACTAAGCCTAAAATATGATCTGAATGTTATTCTCTACCTTCTCGAGTCTTTGTATATTTTTCCTAAAATTCTGGACATATCTTTTAAAATTGCCCTCTCTTACTCGTCATTTCTGAAAATCACGTTTTTGCACTAATCCGACATGGAAGTCCGAAGTAATACGATGTTTTGTTTCTGTTCATACCTTTTTATTTGGCCCGTAAACCTTTATTCTCATGTTTGGCCTTTACTTGGGAGGGTCGGATATATGACAAAACTCACCAATTGATATATATTTGTGATGGCACATGAAAAGTACAGGTTAGGGTAGAAGAATAATATCTAGTATTTTGAGATGGTAGAACCTACAGGGAAGTTGCGCTTTTGCTAATTCATACTCCATCCGGTTTATAATATAAAAAGTTTATTAACTTTTTTTACGTACGAAGAAATAGAAGTTTAGACATTAAATTTATCCTTAAATGATAGAGTTTTCCTATTTTACCCCTAAAAAATGATAAAGTTGCCTTTAATATTACACTTTTATTTCTCTCCTCTCTCTCCTCTCTCTCCTATATTTGATAGGGGCAAAAGGGAAAAAAATCACATTAATTATCCTAACAACATCTTATATTTTGGACCACAATTTTTTTTTTCTAACAAACATATTATATTATGGACCAGAGGGAGTATCGTTAATTATTTAAAAAAAGAGACAAAATAAATTATTTGATTATATGCATAGAAAATGTTGAAAATAAGAAAAGCAATCACAATTTAACTTAAGAACATAACTAATTGAAGCGCTGTGATTCAAGATTTACCCTATAATTTGTTAATTTTTATTTGAATTAGAATGCAAATTTGTTCTAAAAGTTTTCACTCAGAAATGCTGAGCATTTGGAATTTTTTTATGTGTAAATTTGTTTTGAAAATTTAAAATGATAGCAAAATTTCCTCCCACCATTGAAAATATTAACAATCAATGTTAATTTTTAATGGTAACAGACAAAATTGTTATGATTTTAAACTTTCGAGCATCCAAAATATAGATCTAAAATATGAATTAATTTAATCAAATACGATCTAAAATCTCTGCCTACCTAACTATAAAATATGCACTTTATCAGTTTGCTTAGAATGATTTGGCAAATATTTAAAATGTCTAATTAATGCAGATTTGATGCTGCAATGAAATTCAACACAATGGGCGCTTTACATGTTTTAAGCTTTGCAAAGAGTTGTCCTAATTTACAAGCTCTTCTCCATGTGTCAACAGGTATGCACACACTCTTGTCCCCGCCCTCTCTCCAATTGGAAAGAAATATTTTAGGTTTAAAATTTTAAATGTTAACAAAACATTCTTAAGTACTTAAATATTAAGTTTAATTTTAAAAAATTATAATGATAGCCATAAAAGAATAATCATTTGAGACTAACTCTTTGTTTTGGTTACAAGGGGCAGGATCGATCCCGCAACACACACACACCCCACACACACCACTTGGCCAAATGGCCAGTGGTCATTTGAGACTAACTTTGTTAAAATTCAAAGATTGAAAAATTTTTATAAAAAAATAAAAGTGCACTCAACACCCTAATCTAATTTCTCATATGCACCCAGTACCTTAATCCTTTTAGTAGTGTAATTTTACCCTTGGTCTATTAAATTTGGTGCAATTTCACCCATTGTTTTTTTCCCCCCAGTTTTCAGATGTAATTATAATTTGATTACTTTGTATGAAAGTTGTTAACAATTTGATAAAAGGAACCAAAATTGTTAATTTTAACTATTAAGATAAGTAAAAGGAAAATGGTAATTTTAAATAAAGAACGAGTGAGATTGCACCACATTCAAATGCTCATGGTAAAATTGCACCACTAAAAAAATTAAAGTGCTAGTTAGCACATCAAAAATAATAAGACTTGGTGCTCAGTGTGTCACACCTCTGTTTACAACCCACTATATGTCAATTGGAACCCTTATGAGTCGTCTCGTAACATTTCCGGATGAAAATTTTCAATTTCATAATTCACTATTCATCCTGTCCATATACTGTTCATTCAAAAATAGGCCAATTTTGAAAATTCATAACTAATTCTAGAAAAATCAAAATGAGATTGTCCTAGTTTTCACACGAAACTTGCTAAGAGTTCTATAGAGGAAAAATATCATTAGGTTCAATTTCATCCAGAATAATTTTAGGAAATTTGTCAAAGTATACTGTTCATTTAATAAATTTTTGGATTTTCAATATTTTTACTCAATTTTGGAAGGGCATAACTCTTAGCACACAATTTCAAATTTAATGAACTACCACTTGTTTTAAAGTTAAAATGACATCTTTTAGCCTGCAAAATCTCAGGTTTAAACTCCAACAATTCCTCATTATTTTATGTGCCATGAGTTTGACACTTTTTAGGGAATTTTTATCTCCTAATTACTACTTTCTTAATTTATTTCCTTTTTTCTTTCATCCACATTCTTCCCACAATGCATCAAGCATAATTCTAACATTAGAACATGGAATACTAATGTAATTTACATCAAAATATCATCCATAACTTATCGTAAGATCAACATAAAGTTTAGTACACTCAATAGAAGTTTCTAACATAACATAATATTCATAAAGCCATTTTATTCCAAGGCCAATTCTTTCTCTTGCTCCGTGCTTGGTTCGCTTCCTAATTAGTGCATAAAATGACATAGAAGGAGTGAAATTTCAAAGAAATCTCTGTAGTATATGAATTCTAATTATCATGTAAATCAATGCAAGTTTAATTGTAACAAGTCATGCAATCCAAACCATTCCCAACTCATAGGAATTCATACCAAATATCATGTAAGGAGAGGAACATTATATTATCTATATTGACATCCCACAAAGCATTTGACCAAAACATAACCAATGTCAATCAAACAATCAAAATCACGACACAATTCCTCCAATCCAAGCAAACAATAGATCACAACAAACAAGCAAGATAAACAATCAAATTATAATTCAAAGCTATCTTTTTAAAAGCTTGTCCAATGATTACTCCAAAGAGCAATGCTTCTCCTTAGTTTCTCCTCTCAATGCCTATTAAACCAAGTATAAACATAGGCTATATTAATCACAAAACAACTTGGTTCCAATACTTTAACATTAACTTAACAATTTTCCCTTTTTTCTTTGATTTTTAACAAAATGATTCCTTCTTTAGAATCAATCATCTCATGACTCAGTCCTACACAATTTTTCATGAGTAATCCAATAGTTCAATCAGATTTTTGAAATTCACACTCCTTCCCCATGATCCTCACTTGGCCGAATAGGGGGCTATATGTTTCCAAAAATTCCATTTTTGATTCCAATGATTTTAAACACTTCCCAACAACGTATTCCTATACAAAAATATGTTTTAAAGCTAGTGGAATCATTAAATCAATGAAAAACAAACTCCTTCCCTATGATGGCCGAAATGAAGAACCAAAACCCTAACTTGATTTTCTTCCAAAAATCAATCCATAAACCACTTAATCTTCCTTATTCCACTTGATTATTAAGGTTTCTATCCTTTCCTAAGCATCACACATCCCAACCAAAAATTTCAGAATTTTCCAGTATTTTCCCAAACAAAAACCCTTATTTAATCAATGTAAAACTTAGGGAGAATGATACTTAGACATACCTTAATGTTTTCTTGGTGTTTGTTGGATGATTTCTTGCCTAAAACACCTTAAAAATTTTGATCAAAGGGGCTGGATGAACAGTGGCAGAGTCTCCCCTTATTTTTCCTAATTTTCCAACATTTTCTTGGTATTTTCTAGGGGTATTTATAGACCAAATAATCTGCCATTTTCCCCTTAATTAGCACACCTAAAATGACAGATAAGAGGGTGTGTTGGCAGCCATCAAGTGTCACTTAACTTCATATTTGAACAAGTGGCTTTTCTCTAGATTTTTCCACGCAAATATCCTTTAATTTTTACATTTTTCTCTAATTAATTGAAGCCTCTAGATTCTGCAGGAAATTGGGCCCTTATTGGGCTCAATGTGGGCCAAAAAAAGGTTTGGACTGGTTCAAAAAGATGGCCCACAAACAAAATCATTATCTCAAACTAATTTGAAACTTTATCGGTTACTATTCACTAGTAACACTCTATAATTTTTCAGACCTCCAAAAATTTATTTCTCTCTATGATAATTCACCTTTTAATATGAAAACATGATCTGAAAAGTTTCAGAACTTTTTGCCACCTCTAGGTATTTATTTTGAATTTTTTCCGATTAGGCCTTTATCGGTGTCACTGTGGGAAAATAAATTCCCTAAAAATTAATTCCTGAATTCTCAAGGCCTAAAATAAATTTTATAAATTCAAATAAATATTTAGATAAATTATCCATCACTTTTCCAAATTTTTTGAGTTCTCTAACTAATTAAAATAATTATTTTTCTTTGATTTTTTAATATTTTTCTAAAAAACCTTCGTTCACGGGAAATTCCGTAATAAATAATTTTCAATAAAATTCTACCCTTTAGACCTCAATCGAGTTTTCAAAACCTCTACTCTACACTTTTCCCATTTTTTGTGGATTTTCTAGAATTTTTTTTTCAAATTTTTCCGTTTTACCCTTCCTAGATCGATAATTACAGAAATGCTAGCACGGACCTTTTTGGAGTTTTGTATTAAAATTTATTTTATCTCTCCATCTAGTTCTTACTTTGACCCTCATTCCAATTTTTGATTCCCTATAACCAGGTGAAAATTCTTAGGATGTGACACAGTGCCTACCCTTTATAAAATTACGGGACAAAACTGAGATTTTGTATATAGTTAGAAAACTAAATGTATACTTTTGCCTATCTTTTATTATCTTTAATTCTTGTTCATATATAACCAATTTATGTAATATAAATCTTTCAGCATACGTATGCGGTGAAGCTAACAGTGAGAGAGTGATTAAAGAAGAACCACTTAATATGGGTCAAACAATAAATGGGAACTCAAAATTAGATATTGAATCAGAAAAAGAAATGATGGAGAAAAGGATGAAGGAGCTTGAAGCAGACAATGTTGATGGAGACGCCTTGACTTCTGCAATGAGAGATTATGGAATTGAAAGGTTTCTCTTTGGATCAAAAGTTAAGATCTGCAGCATATATGGAATTTTGAACCCACATGATGATCCACTATGTGTTGCCACTAAAGGTATACTACATATATGTGTGCTTGCGCGTGTTCATTATAAAGGGTCAAAGTGCATTTTCACCTTCAAAGTATTCTCAAGGAGCTATATAATATTATTATTATGAAGTAAGGGAAACTATCAGGGTTAAATCTAACGAAAAAAGTTAGTTCCTCGTAATGTAACAAACTAAAATTCAAATTCCAGTTAACATTTACTACTTAACAGTGTTTCAGACTAACAGTATCTATGTCTAACAAAAAAAAAATTACTATGAAGGAATAATGGAGCATATATCAGTACAATATTGCCGTTTCTTAATAGATTATGTCAAATCAAAAGACTTTCTTTAACCCAACATTAACGCTGATAGCTAATAAGGAAAAAAAATTGCACAATTTTGAAAAATTATATGCTACGTATAATTTTCTTTAAGAAGCTTATAGCTCCTTTGAAAATATTTTTAGGAGTAAAATGCACTTTAAACCTTATACATATATTGTTATTAATTTTTTT
Organism: Neltuma alba; assembly: GCF_004799145.2. NCBI lineage: Eukaryota > Viridiplantae > Streptophyta > Magnoliopsida > Fabales > Fabaceae > Neltuma > Neltuma alba. Next base: position 76,551 of record NW_021636962.1, on the reverse strand, counting down.
TTTTTTCATCTGGTGTATTCTCCGGGTGTAAAGTTGGCGAACAGGCGTTTTTCCACATCTTCAAGGATCGGTACGGTGTGAATGACAAAAAAGTCTAATCGACCATGAGAATGGCTGAATTTTACAAACCCCCTGTGTTTTTTAAAGCTGTGTGTGTTTCTTAAATATTCTTCTTTTGCTTAAAGTATGGAAACTTTTGATACATATATATTTTATACATATATATACATATATATTTGAGATATATATATTAATTACACTTGCTTGACCATGGATTTTTTTTTTTTTTGGGTATACGACAGGTTTGATGTTACAAACACAGAAAACTTATATATGACCACGAGGATGGAAAATGTTGAATTCGACCCCAAGAGCATTGATTGAGCAGACTATATGACGAATGTTCACATTCCTGGCCTCATCAAGTTTGTAATTAAATCATATATATTGTCTTTTATTTTGCCTAGGGTAGTTAAATTATAATATTGGCCAAAGTATAAGAACATTATACGTACTGAAGCAAAGTTTAATTTATTAGTGAGTGTCGTGTGTGCTGTGAATATATATATATATATATATAGAGAGAGAGAGAGAATAATCACCCTAATTTTATTTATAATGCATTCAGCACTCGAAATCTTAAATGAAATTAAAATGTTAGATGCAACCGAGAAATAACATTAGGATGTTTTGATGCTACTTTAATTATCCTTTTAAAAGTCATATGATTCAATAATGAAAATATCAGACAATTCAAGTTAGACATCAACTATAAATAATACTTCGTCCATCGCTAGAATTAGGTATCTATCATCCTTTCCTAGCTTGCTCCAAATATAGCTAGAAGTAGAACTTTGCATCTTTATACTTGGAAAGTGGACAACATCTTTAATTTATTCCATTGCTAATACAAGAAAAGTAGAATTTCACAAAGGAAATTATCCACAAATTAATCAGTCTTTTCAGTAGAGTTTTTGTTACACACACACACTTTTGTGTATGTATATATATTCATTAACAACGAAGTATTTGCTAGCTACCTGTTTCCTCTTGTCTCTACTTAATGGCAGATGTTTTTGTCTCCAATAATCTAAGACCTAAAAATAAATTCATTGCCAATGTCCTCATATACAATTTAGTGATTTTTTTATAAAAAAAATTCATATCAATCTATTCAAAGATTTAATAGCTGATGAAGTACAAACGTATAAGAAATACATCTAATTGATTCCACTGCTTGTTGTTGTAATTTGATATGGATGTATTCTTTTTATTGCAAAAGATCTGCAACACTTATATTAGTTATGTATTTTTTCCCCCTTCCAAATCAACTATTGGTCTATCAATGATGGATTTATATGTAATTCTAAATGATAAATTTTTATGTCGTAGATTGCTATTCACTACTATAAAAAATATTTTTAACGACACCATTTTGTGGCAGTTAAAAAGAAAAACGCTGTGAAAAAAAGTGGTAGCATTTTGTTAATTAAAGTGCATTAACTTGTAACTTTTCACAGTAGTTATTATCGTGAAAATTACTTTTAAAATTATTTCTAATGGTTTTTCATGATAACTGCCTTGAAAAGTACTTTTCACGGTGGTTATTAATATAACTATCATTAAAATTTTTCACAACAGTTATTAATATAATCACCATCAAAAATACTTTTCACGACCATTATTAATATAACCACAATGAAAAGTGTTACTGTAAGTTTAAATAAACCCCATCACGTGTTTACTTTCAGAGTTTTCACTATCGCGCCATGATCCCTTCTTCTACCTCACCACCCAAACTACATTTCCTAGCAAAACCTCATTGTTTACTGTCATTTTTGCTATCCGTTCACTACATTTTGCCATGCCGCCAAGTTTTACCATTCAAACTCACCTCTTCTCGCGTTTTACTTGTCTCCCACACTTTGAGTTTCCTCTTCATTCGTTCTCTTCCTTTTTCCTTATTGTTTCGGATATTTGATGATATAAATTTGTTATACATCAAATGGGTTGGTTGATTTTACATTTTAGACATATTTTAAGTATCTTGATTTCTTGAAGGGTCGGTTTGTGACATTTGGAGTTAGAAAAGTGTAACTACTTCCTATGCACTGCTTTAGTAACATGTTTAAATCTTCAAAGCTGATTAATTTTTAAGTTTATAATTTTTTAATAATTTTTTGATATTTTATTTCGAATTTTTGTCAAATTTTTGTGATAAACTTTGATATTTACCAATAAATAATCTATCCAGTGTTTGGCTAATTTTTTTTCTATTATGAACTTTGATTGATGATAAGGTGTTGTTTAAAATTTCATAGCAAAAGAATATTATTTGTGTTTCCATTTTAGATTCAGAAGTTTTAGTTTTAATAATCTTTATTCATTGAAGTGATTTGAGATTGTTGCTTTTGTTTTGTTGGTTATAATTGTTCAAATTTGTCTTGTACTTGTTTCTTACATTGTTGGTTAGTTGCTTGGTTGATTTGTCTAGTATTTAAATTATTTAGGATTCCTTATATTTAAAGGGAAACTTTGTCAAAATTTTTATAAAATAAAAGGGCATTCTCTTTAATTTGTAACTAAGTGTTAGTCGATTTTAATTTACTGATTAACATTTGATTATTTTATTTATTCAAATTAAGTAGTTAGAATTGAGCTTGACAATTATACTCATTGACTCTGTAGAACAAAAGATCATAGTTAGATGAAAGGTGGAAGAATTAGTAAAGAATATGAGGTTGGGGTTGAAAGGTTCTTGAGTTTGTTCAGAGAAATGCCCCTAACAAAAGAGATAGCATGTATTGTTGTCTTTGTGTCAAATACTTGAACAATAGTCGGCAGCATATTCCTAAGATAAAAGAGCATCTTATATGTGAAGGGATAAATTTGAGGTATACAAATTAGATATAGCATGGTGAACTTAGAAAGACTATTCTGTCTAGAAAGGAGAAAGTTATGAATGATGAATTTAGTGATGGAATTTCATATATGTTTCATGATATAAGGGTTGAATCTTTTCCACAGTTCTCTCCCATATGTGGAGATGCCTTTGCACCCAGGGTATAAAAATGATTACATAAGGTTGACAACCGTGTTAAAATTGATGAACTTGAAGGCAATAAATGGTTAGACCGGTGATAGTTTCACAGAATTACTTAACTTGTTGAGTGATATTCTTCTTAAAGAGAATTTACTTCCAAAAGGAATGTATGAGGAAACAAATTATTCGATGTTTGATAAGGGATATGGGAGAAAATGGGAATATGAGATAATGGCTAAGAAATACTGGCACTTCAAGAATATATAAGGGTTGAATAAGTGCCCAAATATGGCACTTCAAGATATAAAGCGAAGAAAGATGGTGGTGATTGTGATGAAATGACCAAAGGTCCTCATTTGAAGGTGTTGTGGTATCTTCCAATAATAGCACTGTTTAAGTGTTTATTTGTTAATGCCATAGAAGTAAAGAACTTGAGATGGCATTTTGATGAGGAAATAAGTGATGAAGAACTTTATCACTCAACAGATTCTCTTCAATGAAAAGCAATAGATCAAAAAAAAATTTAATTCGGTAATGAGCTAAGAAACCTTCAGCTTTGGCTTTGTATGGACATAATTAATCCATATGGTAATCTTAGTAGCACATATAATGTTTAGCCAGTTTTCCTGGTAATTTACAACTTGCCTCCTTAGTTATGTATGAAAAGAAGTATATGATGTTGTCTTTGATAATCTCGAGACCAAAACAGCCTGGAAACAATATTGATATGTATTTGACATATTTGATTGAAGACTTGAAAAAATTATGGGAGGAAAGTGTTAATGTGTTTGATGCATATAAACAAGAGATCTTTAACTTACATGTGATGATCTTTACCATGAAAAATGACTTTTTAGCATATGAAAATCTGTCAGGATACAGTGTTAAGGGGTATAGAGCATGTCCCATATGCAAAGAAGGCACTCACTACATGCAATTCAAACGTGAAAGAAAAACAATTTACTTTGGTCACAGAAGGTTTCTTAGTCAACACCACCCTTACCATAAGTTAAAGAAAAGGCATTTAACAGCTCACAAGAGTATCAAATAGCTCCAATACTATTAACTAAAGAAGAAGTTTATTAGTGAGTGGAGGGAGTTAATGTGATTTCTGGTAAAAGAAAAAGAAGACTACAGGTGAGAGGAATATAGGGAAGAAAAGATATATTTTCTTTGATCTTTCATATTTATAGAGTCTTAAAGTGAAACATAGTCTAGATATCATGCATGTGGAGAAAAATGTATGTGAGAGCCTTGTTGATACACTTATACACATAAGAGGAAAGACTAAGGATGAAATCAATGTGAGATAGGACTTAGAGAGGTTACGGGGGCGTATTTGCATCCAGTTGTGTACACATTGTCAAATGAAGAGAAACAAGTTTCTATTTCTATGATTTTTTTTGAATAGTATTAAGGGGCCACAAGGTTATTCTTCTAATTTTAGAAAGCTTGTTTCAATGTAAGATTTGAAGATAATGGGGATGAAGTCTCACAATTGTCACATGTTGATACAACAATTACTTCAAATGGCAATCCAAGGCATTATGAAAAATGATGTGAGAAGTACTATTATGAAACTTTATATGTTTTTCAATGCCATTTGTAGCAAGGTGATTGATCTTGCTAAATTAGATGAACTAAAATGGTTGTGTTCCTCTCCCACTTAGAAATACACTTTCCTCCATTATTTTTTGACATTATGATGTATTTGATAGCTCATATTGTGTGAGAGACAAAACTTTTATAGCCCTGTATGTTTAAGATGGATATACTCGTTTGAGAGATACATTAAAATCCTAAAAGGATACATTAAGAATCCTTATTAGCATGAGGCATTAATTGTACTTGAGAGATATAAGGCTGAGGAGGGCGTTGAGTTTTGTAGCACATATCTTGATCGGGTAAAAGCAGTTGGATTTCCTCAATCTTGACATGATCAAGGGTAATGCTGTACAAGTAGATGAAAATTTTGGATTTGTTTTGGTTGATCTTAAGAGAGTTGGATATAGACATGAGTTGTTTATTTTGGCCAGTTGAGCGAAACGAGTGTTTTGTGTAATTGATCTAGCAAAAAAAATTTGTTTATCGTGCTCCAAGGTAAAAGGCAATCGGTTGGTGGAGACAACAATGACTCAGAGTTCAACCTTGACCTCACCTTTCACAGCTACTTAACCTAAAATAGTTGAATTAGATTTGGTAAATAACGACTATGTTATTGGGGATGATCATTATGAAGAAAATTTGGGAAGATAATCATTGGTAAGGCTTAAATCAATAGTTTGATCCATTATTTATTATTTATTATCTTTTCATTATTTCATGTTTCTTATTAAATTTACTTGATGTTTCTTTTTCTTATATTTATTGGTTATTTTTTGAATAGGAAATGAATAGATCCAGTCAACAAAGTTCTAGTCAACAGGGTTTTGGTGACAACAGCTCCTCTACCAGCATGAAAAGGGGTAGAAGGCCAACTCGTGTGAGGAAGTTAACTTTCCGTGATGATGCCACACAGCCTATGAGGATAATAGTACAATTAATGATGATTTGAAAGGAATAGGTCCTAAAGGGGCTTAGTTAAATAGTTATGTGGGTTGTCTAGCATGCAATAAGATTAGAATTGAATATCCTAATTGGAGGCTGATAGACAAAAATATGAAGGATAAGATTTAGAATGATGTTTTATGTCTAATTTTATTGTATTTTATTGCAGCTCACATTTGATATTCACGTAACAGAGGAGATAAAACATCGTATATTAAAGCAAGCTGATAAACAATAGAGAGATTTTAAATCCATACTTGCAAGGGAGTACCTCTATGGAAAAGGGATGGATGAGCATCCCAAGGATCGATTCTCTTTCATTAGTGATGAGGCATGAGAGAAGTTTGTTAAGGAGTGAGAAGACCCTGCATTTCAGGTTTGATTTTTTTTTTCAAACTTAGTTATTAATGAATTTACATTTTATTTAATTAACTAACTTTGTTAAATTTGTTTCATTATTATAAGCACTGAGTGGGAAAAATAAACAAATATCTGAGCTAAATATGTACCCACATACCATGTCTCATGGGAGAATAGTGGCTTTGAAAGGGTTAAGAAGGTTAGTACATCATTCTAGATGTTACTGCTGTTGGCAAGAGGATTGTAAGTAATATCGAACATTAGGCTTCATTAATTGTTTTTTTTTTGTTATCTTAAATTAAATTTGTTACTTTTATGTTACAGGATACACTTGAGCAGTAAGTTTTCCAAGGTTCATTTGCTCCTCATGGACGGATAGATATCTTAGTAACTGCGATTGGAAAGGCTGACTATACCGGTAGAGTTAAAGAGGCCCCTAAAAGGATTGGTATCAAACAATTTAGCACTAGTTCACAAAAAAAGCACCAATTCATCCTCCACTGACATGGTATCTAAAGAGGAGCTTGATTGGCATTTACAAGAAGAAACGGAGAAAGTTCAAGCTTAACTCAGTTAAGAACATAAGGCAAAGATGTAAAAGATGCATGGGGAGTTCGATGCCAAGTTTCAACAGGCTATGATGATGATGGACACAATGAGATTCTAGATGCCTCGACTGTCTGAACCATGGCAAGTAATAATCATATCTTCTCAAGGTTCATTTAATTCATTTAAGTTTATTTAATATGTCTTAAGTAATTTCTTTCTATATTTTAGGGTTCACCTATGATTAAGAGTAGGAAGGGTAGTATTAATCAGATGTAACAGCTGACATCATATAACCCTGACCCTAACCCTAACCATACCTAAGACAATAGACTGTCATGTGCTCTTTACGTGGGCTCTGAAGGTTCACCTCACCACATCACTAATGGTTGAGCATTCTCGGGCACAACAATCCATGGTAAAAAAGTTCTAAAGGAGCAAGTAGATAAAGTTTGTAATGATCAAGTAGCACACCATTGTCCAACCCTACTGATGAGGTTTGAGTACTGGCCCAAGCTAAAGAAAATTTTATTATCTGGCCAAGAAGACTGTTAGAAAGCCAGTACTAATGAGAAAGAAAGCAACGGCGATGAACAACAAAGAACCCAATTCCTATCCTCAAGTCCCTTGATGCCGACATTGAAGTTATGTATGAAAGTTTAGCGGTTCTTCATTCCATGATGCAATAAGTGGAGTAGCCACTTACTTTCAAAATGCTACAAGGGGTTGTGGATTCATATTTAACATATGACTTCACCATTGACAAGAAAGACCTTGTTTAATTCCTTAACTTTGAGGAGCTAGATGTAGTCTTCATGTAGCTGGTCATTTTGTAAATTATAATATCATTTTCTTATTTTATATTATACTTATGCACATCCTAATTTTTCTTATTTAAACAACAGACACTTTACCCATATCTGCACTGATAAAGGACCTGAGGGCACATATGGCTTTATATATCCTAAAAGGTGCAGCGAGTAATAAACACTGCAGAAGTGAGATCAATCTACATGATGACCACAATGACCCAGATGAAGAAGAAATTATATCTTGCACCTTACGTTGAAGGGTAAGTTTATTATTAATATTTGAGAGACACACATATTATATATACAGAACTATAATTAACATGATTTGTATTTTTAGTTATCATTGGACTCTAACTGTTTTTGCCTCCTTTGATAACGATGTCTACTGGTTCAATTTCCTTCGTGGACCGCCACAAAACAAAACCAAGGATGTCATTGACATGTTAGTTTATGTTTATATATGTTTAGTTGAAATATTGATTGGTTAATTGTTGATTTTTAGGTGTAGTTAATTGAATAAGAATTGGCAACATTAATTATGTTAGTGTTAGGTTAAAGCTTATGTCTTAAAATGGACATAAATTTATTCTTCTATTATGCTAGCTAGAATTGGTTTGGCATTATAAGGAGGTTGTATAGAAAACTAAATCAAATTTTTTTAAAAAAAAAATTGAACCTTTCACGTTTAACTACCATGAAAAGTTATGTTTAACAGCAGTTATTTTTATAACCACCATAAGAAGTCCTCACTAAATGTGACTTTCCATCATGATTATTTGTATAAAATTGCCGTGGAAAGTTAATTTTTCATGGTGATTATAAACCACCATGAAATGTTTTACTTATAACGTCGACGGTATTCATTATGTAACATCCTAATTTTTTTATCCTTAAACAAGGATGTCATTGACATGTTAGTTTATATAACCCTGACCCTAACCCTAACCATACCTAAGACAATAGACTGTCATGTGCTCTTTACGTGGGCTCTGAAGGTTCACCTCACCACATCACTAATGGTTGAGCATTCTCGGGCACAACAATCCATGGTAAAAAAGTCTAAAGGAGCAAGTAGATAAAGTTTGTAATGATCAAGTAGCACACCATTGTCCAACCCTACTGATGAGGTTTGAGTACTGGCCCAAGCTAAAGAAAATTTTATTATCTGGCCAAGAAGACTTGTTAGAAAGCCAGTACTAATGAGAAAGAAAGCAACGGCGATGAAGACAACAAAGAACCCAATTCCTATCCTCAAGTCCCTTGATGCCGACATTGAAGTTATGTATGAAAGTTTAGCGGTTCTTCATTCCATGATGCAATAAGTGGAGTAGCCACTTACTTTCAAAATGCTACAAGGGGTTGTGGATTCATATTTAACATATGACTTCACCATTGACAAGAAAGACCTTGTTTAATTCCTTAACTTTGAGGAGCTAGATGTAGTCTTCATGTAGCTGGTCATTTTGTAAATTATAATATCATTTTCTTATTTTATATTATACTTATGCACATCCTAATTTTTCTTATTTAAACAACAGACACTTTACCCATATCTGCACTGATAAAGGACCTGAGGGCACATATGGCTTTATATATCCTAAAAGGTGCAGCGAGTAATAAACACTGCAGAAGTGAGATCAATCTACATGATGACCACAATGACCCAGATGAAGAAGAAATTATATCTTGCACCTTACGTTGAAGGGTAAGTTTATTATTAATATTTGAGAGACACACATATTATATATACAGAACTATAATTAACATGATTTGTATTTTATAGTTATCATTGGACTCTAACTGTTTTTGCCTCCTTTGATAACGATGTCTACTGGTTCAATTTCCTTCGTGGACCGCCACAAAACAAAACCAAGGATGTCATTGACATGTTAGTTTATGTTTATATATGTTTAGTTGAAATATTGATTGGTTAAATTGTTGATTTTTAGGTGTAGTTAATTGAATAAGAATTGGCAACATTAATTATGTTAGTGTTAGGTTAAAGCTTATGTCTTAAAATGGACATAAATTTATTCTTCTATTATGCTAGCTAGAATTGGTTTGGCATTATAAGGAGGTTGTATAGAAAACTAAATCAAATTTTTTTAAAAAAAAAAAAATTGAACCTTTCACGTTTAACTACCATGAAAAGTTATGTTTAACAGCAGTTATTTTTATAACCACCATAAGAAGTCCTCACTAAATGTGACTTTCCATCATGATTATTTGTATAAAATTGCCGTGGAAAGTTAATTTTTCATGGTGATTATAAACCACCATGAAATGTTTTACTTATAACGTCGACGGTATTCATTATGTAACATCCTAATTTTTTTATCCTTAAGACTAAAGTAAATTTATAAGTAAATAGTTATTAGCATTAATTTAACAGAAGTTAAATATATATAAGTAATTAAAATAATTATGATCATACGTATATGTGTATATGTATAAATATATATATGAATCATTGAATAAAATAACAAATTCAAAAAGTCCTACTTTGACTAAATGATGAGAAGATGAGGCTCTATGAACCTATATATAGTAGGGGTAGTTAAGAACAAGTTAAATAATTTTCACACAAAACTGAAATAGTCCCAGTAAAATACCATGTACGAGTTCGTAAACCGTTAGATTGGGTTGAAATTTGGTTTATCAATCTAGGACATCTAACTCATCAATTACAATAGTGGGATTAGCGATTCAACCTCTAAAGTAAGAGTTATTATATATGCAGTTAACTCAGTTTTCCAAATTTTCAATATAAATCTCGGAGCAGTAAATTATTTTTTTAAAAATTTGTTCACTGTTGGATCAAGTCATAATTTGGAGGATAGACTTAAGACATCAAATACTTTAATTTTAATGGTTAGATTAATAATTAGACTTTTATAGCAAGAATAATTTAACTCATTAAATATATTTCTCTTAGTTATTTGAAAATAGAACATAAGTTATAAATTGGGGTTTTCTACTTAGGTTATAGATTAATTATAATTGATGATTCTAATGATATAATCTATTACTTTAGAGATAATATAAGCTAAAAAAAACTTAGAAATTGAATCTAAATTATGGTATTCTTGTTCTTACTCTAAACCTTAGAAAAATTGCATGAGCTAGAATTCTGAGTAACAATCCAAAAACCTTAGAGAGGGATTGATGGGTTGAAATTTAATATATAGCTTACCCATAAGATACTATAATAACACATATTTTTTGTTTGTAGATTTGAAATTTGTTTTGATGACCCCAAGTTTAGGGTCTTAATTTTTGACTCGTAAGCACTTGTTAGGCACCAGGTAACGTGAATTCATACTTATTTCTCTTATTGGTTCCTTTATGAAGATTTTTTAATTAAATTAAACCTATTAGGATGGATCTTAAATAATATGAAATAGGAAAACTGCTTTGAGATTATGAAAAATAAAACTTTCTAGAAATTTGGAACATGCCTAATGGGATTAGTCTATGAAAAAGGGATTAATTACTAGAACTTTAGGATTGGATAGAAGCCTAATTAATGCTTTTGGTTGAAATTATGAAACTGTGGTGTACTGTGTAGTCCGTCACGGCGAGGTATTCAAATTACTGTTTTATTTGACTACGTTTTGTATGTCAACATGAGTTTCCGGAATGATATATTTCTGTCTTGATTACCTAAAAATATTATTGTATGGTATGATATTAATTATCTGATATGGTTGGGGTATGTTTTGAATTTCATTTAACACATGTTCTTGCAATACCTAATGTGGTTTGAGAAATACCATAGCTATGATTAATTGATTTCACACTCACGGGAGGTATTGCGATGGAGACTGGTATAAATATATGACCATGTGGTTTTCCTCCATAGCGTACTATGGTTGGCCTCTTAGAGAGAGCAATTTCCCCTCATTTGTGACACTCGAGGAGTATCCCATAGTAGTATCCCCCAAGGGCAACATCCCTGCTAGGATATTGGGCAGTAAACTTATTGGGGCAATATCCCTTTTTTCTGGAAGAACTTATGGCTCGCGTGTGCTCTGTTGACTTTGGCTAATCCCCATCATATGTGTGGGAAGCTCGTGAGAGTTAGCAGTCACATAATTAGAACTTAGCCCATGGATTCAAGTTAGCAAATATAAGGAAGATATAAGGCAAGAATTAAATGATTAGTAATGGATTATGAATGATGATCGAAGCATGCATATATGTCAATATTTTTGTAGCTTATATATATTTATGATATTTGTTACCAGTTATGTGATAGTTGTAACATCCTGAAAATTTTAACCCTGAGATTAAGAGAATTGAATAGATCAAGGACCAGTTAAGGTAGAGGAAATTATAGCTAGCACCAGTATGAATTTGGAAATCCGGATAAAGGCTGGACTAATATTTTAGATATCAGTCAAAGAAATATTTAATTGAGAATTTAAGTTAGGAATTCTCAAAAATTCTCAGAAAATCATGAAAGACAGAAATAAGGGTCAAGAAATTGTATTTGAGGCCCAGAGGAATTATTGGAAGGAAAATAAATGAATATAGAATTTTCTATATTTACAGGAATTTTTTGTTACACCGAGTAAGAGTGAACAAAAGTTAATTATGAAAAATATTTAGATGCCTCAATAATTCTAGAAAAAATATGAAAAATTACCTTGGAGGATTATAATAATTTATAAAATTATTCTAGACTTCATTTGATGAGGAAGTTAGCTTTAATAGTATTTAAAGCATAATTGTCATCGATAAAGAGCCGATTTTTAAAAAATAGAATTTAGAGAATTCTGGAGGGAATCAAATTCTGAGAAAAATCATGAAACTTTCCTACACTAAGAGAAGGCTAATGGTACACTGGGACAAATTTTCTGAGGTAGTAAAATTGGCAGGATACAGAAAAAATTCATCTAGCACTATACCAGTGCTTAGTGTAATTTAAGGATAACCAGGGAAGTAAAAAATTTGGAAAAAAATACCCAGCCCATTAGGCTCATAATTCATGCCTAATTTGGCCCAAAATAGGGGGAAAATAATTAAATAGAAAAGAAAAGAAAATAATTTCTAGAAAAAAAAAGAGAAAGAAAAGGAATAACCTTCTTAATTTTTACTTGGCTAAGAAGATGCCACTTGTCAAGTTATGAATAGAGAGGATTTTGTGCCACTTGTCAAGCCAAGAATGGAGAGGATTTTGACTTTGACAAATTTAATTTCAATTGGATTTATTTTCAAAGTGTAAATTATGTAAGATTGTATAGGAAGTTGACACCTAAGCATGGTGATTAGGATAAATTTCGATAGCAAATAATTAAAGCTTGGCTTATAAATAGCCCTCCAACCCCTCATAGTTCGGCCAAGAAGAGAAATATAGAGGAGGTTATGTTGCTCTTGAGTTTAGAGAGAGAAAAGCTATTTCTAGAGAGAGAAAGCCCACCTAAGATCAAGGAATCACTAAGATAAGTGCTTAAGCTTTTTGTGATTTATTGTGGACTGTTTTTATATCAATTTATGTTTATTTGGATAGCCATTTTCTAAGAAAAAATGATGCCCAAAATTTTGAAAATTTGAAAGGAATTGATCAAGGGTTTGAAACATCGATTAACCACTTAAAAAGGATAGGATTTCATTGATTTTGATTGAGTTTTAGAAAGAAAATCCAACCCCTATGATTGATGATTCAATTCAACCAAAGAGAGAAAATGGGGTGAAAATTGGATTCAATTCAATTTGATGCTTCCAATGTGTTTAAATAATGAAATGGTGTAGGTAAACACCAAGAAAGGAAGCTTGGAAGCATTTAAAAAAAAAATAGAAATTTTGATTTCCAAGAGCACCCTATTTGGCCAAAGCAATAGGAAAGGATTGTATTTTCATAAATCTAATAGATATTTGAATCCTACATAAAAAATTATATAGAAATAGCCCAAGAGATTTAAAGAATCAAAGTTGTAAGTAATAACCCAAAAATTAAAATAAAAAAAAAGTGGGGGTTTAAAGGTTATTTGATTAATGTTTTGGATGAATAATGAATGTGATGTCCTATTGCATTATCAATAGGCCTAGCATCCAAAGGAAAGAAGAATTGCTCAAGAGAGGAAGAGCTTAAAGGACAAGATACAGCTTGAAAGAGGTAACTAGCAATTATCATTTTAATGTTTCCTTGCATTGTATTTATTGCTTCATGTTATGCTATGTTGCTATGCCATAATATGGATGAGATGATGATGTTATGTGATGTATAACTCCATGCATGTAATGCCTTGGCTCATGCTATGTTAAGTGTTATGAATAAAAAGTATGTTATGTCCTTTTTCATGACATGTGCATTAAGTGAAAGTATGTATTAGCAAATTCGTTTAGCATAAAATGCTTTACTTGGTTGACATTGTGAATGTGGTGCTATGCTACTAAGATTCCAATGAATCTTACCCCCCATGTTTGACAAAAATTTAGGGCCTTCATCATCACAAGGAAAGGGTAAAAAGATAGTCAATGTATGAAGTAATTATAGTGCAAGAAGTTATGCCTATCCAAAGTTAGACAAAAATACTGAAAAAACTAAAAAAATGACCAAATGAACAATACTTTTTGAAATTAAATATGGGTTCGAATTTTAAGACAATTCATCCAGAGTTTATTTTTTCTTAAAAGATATTCTAAAGAGCTTCTAATAGAACTTGGAATCACTCAATTTTAATTTTTCTAAAATTAGTTATGAATTTTCAAAGTTCAACTAAATTATGGGGTGCTGTGAATAGTAACTTGTGAGCAAAATTTTTCAAAGTTCATTTTTTAAACTTTTGGCCATCAAATGTGATTCCAATTACGTCTAGTTGGATGGTAATTTGGTAAAAATTTATGGTGTTACAATAGTGATATGTTAATAATTATTTAAATTATTAGTGGGGTGCTGGTAGGTGAGATGGATAACAGTTTTTATTACTAAGACAGTAATCTCACTTCATTACTTAACCATTTTCAAGTAAGAGCAGTAGAGGAGTTGCCCGAGAGAGGAAAGAAACTTGAGGCATGAGGTTACCTTCATTGGTGATCACACTTTAAACTCTGGCTATGTTTAGTCATTAGTTATTTGCCACCATCAATATACATATTTTTTTATATTCTCCATGTTAAAACTATTTATATATCTTTAATTATAAATTTCCTGTTGTCACATCTGACCAATTTTAACTTTGGTAGTATGAATAATAAATTAAAAAAAGGGCCAAGTAATAAAGTAGAGTTAGAACCAGAACAAATTTTGAGTTGAGATCTTACTCTTGTCCAGATTGATATTTTTGAAATTATCGGTCTAAGAAGGGTAAAATGGGAAAATTAGAGAAAATTCCAGAAAATTTCTCAAAAATAGTAAAAAGATAAATTAGAGGGTTTGGAAGCATACTTGAGGTTTTGGAGGTGGAAATAGCATGAAAATAATTTATTATCGAATTTTCTGTAAACGGAGGTTTTTTCCAAAAACAGTGAAAAATTAGCCGAAAAAAATTATTTTAAATATGTAGAGGCATCAATAATTTCATAAAAAATATGGAAAAAATTATTTTAGATTTATTTGAGTTTTTAAAATTATTTTCATACCCTAAAAGTGAAAGAATTAATTTTAGAATATTTATTGTCAAAATCTTATCGATAAAGCTTGATTTCAGAGAAAATTCAATACAGGTAGTTAGAGATTGAGATAAATTATATAAAAATTCAGGGGACCTTCCTATATTAAAATATGATTTTATATGGTCACAAATGAATTTTTAGAGGTCCAAAAATATTATTAAAAATTAGATAAAAATTTTAGTCGATACGATGAAATCGGGTGAAAAATGTTTGGAGTTAAAGGATAATACTCCTTCGTTCTTTCTCCATCCCATTAGGAATTATTTTGGGCCAAAATTAAACAGGAAATTTTTGGCCTAAGTGGCCCACATGATTAAGGAATAAAATAGTGTAAATTAACACATGATTTTATCCTAATCATAATTACCAAGAGACACTTGGCATGCCTCCATTTTTAGCAGCCTATGAAGGGGGACACATGACCTTATTACCTCATATTTTTTAGGGACACATGGAAGCAAGGGAGGCCGAAATTTTACTCTATATATACTCCCTCCCAAGCCTTCATATTTGATTTTTTTGGCACTTAAAGAGGGGAGGTTTTGCTACAGAAAAATTAAGTTTAAAGGGGCAAGAAAATGTAGGATTTTTGTCAAGAATTATCAAGCAAGAATCAAGGATCAATCAAGGTATCTTAAAGCTTTAATTTGACTATGTTCCTAGCTTGTTTCTAGTGAAATGTGGTGACAAAACTCCAAGATACCATGGTGTCCAAATTTTGAAATACTAAGGAGTGATTAGGGAAGGATAAAAACTATGATTTAGAGCTTGGATTGGCTTGCTTGGTTGATATTTGGATTGATTTTCGAAAGAAACTCCAAGTTCCCTAACTTGGGAACGTATTTGGCCAAGCTTAGTTCTGTGAGTTAGAGATTGTTTCAGTTTGATTTAATGATTTCAATTTAGAATGTGTTTTTGTGTGGGAATATACCAAGAAAAAGTGTTTTAAAGCATTGGAATTAAAAATGAAAATTCTAATCCTAAATTACATACTATTCGGCCAAGCTCAATGTAATAGGAAGGAGTTTGATTTTGATAAAACCAAGTTGATATTTGAATTCTACATGAAAAATTGTGTAAGAATGGTCCTTGAGACTTGTCAAAATAGAGAGGAAAATTAAAATAAAAAAGTCAAAGAAAAAAGGGTTATAGAATTATCTTGATATACCTAATGGTACTTTATGTGTTATTATTGATAATATAGCATCTATTTATGGATGAATTGATAGGCATTGAGTAAGAGAACAAGAAGGAACGCAAAGGGACCAAAGAGGCTGAAAGCTTTGAATTAGAAAGAGGTAGCATGGGATTTACAATTTTAATGTTAACTTGCTTGGCTATTACATAATGTGATTCCTTGAATATATGCCATGTTATATTTGAATTTATTTGATGATGATGACATGTTGATTGGTTGCATTGTGTGCCTTGGCAATATGCATTAAAATGTTGATTTTGAATGGATTGGAATAATACTTGGATGGCATAGAAATAAGTAAATGTTTATGAACTTGTGTGTAATATACCTTGCTTGTTTGATATTATTATTATTATTCCTTTGCTATTAATATTTTTATAAAATCTCATTCCTCTCTATGTTTAAACAACACCAATAGGACCCTCAAGTGGTATGGCCAAGGGCAAGGAGGTGGTGTCTCTATGAAGGAAAAATGTTATGGAATTATGTTAGACTTTATGTAGAAATTTTGTAATATTTGTGGATATGTGTTTAGATGATTTTAAGGGGCTATAAATTATATTAAATGACTTTATGCTATGATATATGGCAGATTTAAACTGGAATGGTTATGGTTTTATTTGGATAAGTTATGCATGAAAGGGATAAAAGTTGACCTAATTAAGGGTAAGGTTTGACTAGGGGTGTTCAATTTGTCCCATCTCGGTCCCGGTGAGTTCGGGATGGGACGAGACGAGACAAAAAAAATTTCAGGACGGGACGGTACAGTAACTAGGACAGGACGGGACGCAGGACGGGGTCGTCCCGTCCCGAGATTTTTTTCTTTTAAAAATTATTTATTAATAATTATTATTAGATTATTCAATTTACTTATTAATAATAACTCTTGTTTTTATGGTGATTTGTAGCTCTTAAATTGTAGTATTATCTTAACAAAATCTCCTTCCTTAATAAAATAATTCATAAAGTCATTATATAGTGTTTTTATGGTATTTTTTTTACAATATTATTTTTACACATTTTTATGCTATATAATTGAGCTTTTTATGTAATATTTTTTAATAATATTTTTTATCTTTAGAAGCCCAAAAAACAAAAGTATTAGAACATA
Source organism: Neltuma alba (assembly GCF_004799145.2). Lineage (NCBI taxonomy): Eukaryota > Viridiplantae > Streptophyta > Magnoliopsida > Fabales > Fabaceae > Neltuma > Neltuma alba. Next base: position 59,317 of record NW_021636962.1, on the reverse strand, counting down.
AAAAAATTCATATAAAAATTATAGCTTTTTTTTTTTAAAAAAAAAGGGAAGCGGGACGGGACAGGACGTGGGACAAAATCCCTATCCCGTCCCTGTTCACCGGGTCTCGTCCCGTGAACACCCCTAGGTTTGACCATGCAAAATTTTGGGCAAATGATAGAGTTTGGATCTAAAACTTAACATTTTAATAGTTCATATTTTTAGCTTTAAAATGAGTGGTATTTCATAAGATTTGGAATTTTGTATAAAAAGTTATGCTCTTTCAAAATTGGGTATAAATTCTGAAAAATGAAAAAAATTACCAACTGAACAGTATATCTTGTCGTTGAAACTAAGCACACATAAGCTGAGTTTATACTCTACATGTTTAAAGAGCTCATTGCAAGCTTTAAGTAGGACTTGGAACCATATCATTTTGATTTTTTTGGAATTAGTTATGAGTTTTCAAAATTTAGTAGAATTAGGGTTACAATGAATAGTAACCCAAGAAATTAAATTTAAAAATTCAAAATTTTCCAATTTAAGGACTTGAGAAATTGTTCCAAATGCTTCTACTTGATGTAAAATTGGGTAAATAAAGTAAGGTGTTACACGCGTGAGAACCTTGAGGGCCATGGATTGATGATTGAACATTTATGAGGATTCTTTAAAATGAGTTAAATTTAGTTTTGTCATATTACTTGTCATGTACAAACTGTGTCAATCAAGTACATGGAAGGCTTTTTATAACCATGTCAGGAGTATAATCCTTTCCTAATATGATTATGCATAATGAGTAAGTATAAACTTTTTTTATAACCATGACATATTGAACTGCTAGCTGGTTGTCTTATTTTTTATATCATGGTTATGTAGAAAAGAGTAAAAAAATTTTGGAACAATTTTTATAACCTGCTTTCTTTTATTACTATAGTAATAACACTAGCAAGTTTCTAGATGAGGTGTTACACACTGCACCTCAAAAACCGTCATGAAAAACCTTTTGCACCACTGTTAAAATTGTTTTTTGCAGTAGTGATTTTTGTTCTAGTAACTTTTAAATTTCTGATTCTTCTAAATGTAAAAATCATTAACATGGAATATCTCCCTCATTATCTCTTAGCTAATGTGACTTTTCTTCTTAGATTTACAAAGTGAATTGGAATTTACAAGTACTATGTTTCGAAAGTTACTCTTTATAATAATAACATCAATACTGAAGTCTGAAAGCATGGTTATACATCTCTTTAACCTTCATGACTATAGCATAGACTTTTTATCCCTATTTTGGAGAATTTTTCAATTCTATTTCAGGAGGACATAAAAAGAAGGGACATTGTAAGTATTCCACTTTTTACTTCTCTTTCGAACATCCAAACAAAATGGCACTTTTCTCGCAGAAGTAAAAGGTTAAATGAGAAAAGTACCATTTACTTTTCTCATCTATTTACTTCAGTTTCATAGAAAGAGACAAGTATCATTTTTCCCTTGTGTTTTAAACAAAATAGAAGTAATTAGTGTGATTTCTTACTTCTGCTCTTTAAGAATAGTAAAATGTGGTACTTTAATTTTTACTTCTATTCACTCAAAACAAAAATAAAAACGCAATCATTTTCATTTCCTTTTTTTTTTATGGCTTTTGCTTTTTTAAAAAATTGAATAGAGTTCTTGTCAGAAGCGAACCTGCAATTTCAATATATACGACAACAACCACTATTCTAGCCAATTAAATTGTAAAAGGCCTAAACCAGCCAATATTCCAGCCAACATATCAAGATAATCACTTTATCAATACATTAACTAAACTAAATCACAAATTTCAAATGTTAAAATTGATAACGTAAATATATTAAATTATCTATAAACATAAAGTTCTATATCACTCCATAGCCCATCCTTCATGAAGAACTTGTTGTTCCAAAATGTCTTGAATAAAATCAGTATCATCAACGGTGTAAGAGGAGTCATTCTAAAAAATCTGCACATTGAGAAATGAACAAATTTAAATATTTAAAGAAAATAGAATAAGCAACAACTATTATGACAAAACTAAAATTATTTTCACTTACCTTTCAATAATTGCAAACATAAAATGGATAATATAATATCTATACTCTGTTATCCATCGTTGCTTAGGGCATGATGAGCCTTGTCGCTTGATTATCAAATAAAACTAAGCTAAATGCAATTTAATGGCACTAACCTAGATGTCGAGCTCTTGAGGAACCTATGGATGTCTTAGGAATCTAGCACATATATCAAATTAACCAAGCAATAAATCTGAATTGATTATGCAAGTAGTGAACTTATCAATGACTAAAAGGAAATTATCTAAGCTTTTTATAATTTCTAGTCTTAGTGAGTGAAGATGAATATAATGTGAGTTATCCTTGATGGTCAAGTCCACCAATCATCCTAGTCCCTCTTTTAATTGAGTTCCAATTCCTTTATTATACTCGGTTCGTGAGGACCTTCTACAAACGATGAATTCAATAAGCTAGAATCCTAACTCATCAAACTCATCTTAATGCCTAATATGGATTATGCTTCGCAAAAGGTATTCTACTCTCTTAATTAACAATATTAGAACCCTAGCTAGTCAATCAAGAGATTCAAATACTTGAGATGAAAGAATCAATATAATAGAAAGAAATACCAATCCCATCAATCAGTTAAAGTGCAGAATACAATCCAAATCTCAGTTTCAATGTAATTCAACCGAATTACACCTCTGTACAATCACAAATCACATATCTAAACCTTAGAAATTACAATCTATGAATATAGGGAGTGAAACTAAGAATAAGGTAGAAGAAACTCCCAATATAGCTTCAAGAACTCAGATTGGCTTCATTGAACATCAAGGAATTGAGATCTAGCCTCTCATGACTGAAATCACAACTCCACCAAGCTTAGCAACTTCAATGGCCATGGCAGCAATGAAAGGGAGAATAGAGGAGAATAATTGGTGGAAAATGGAAGAATTGGTATAGAATTGATGAATTGATGATGGAGAATGATAGAGAAGTGAAGAGAGTCGAAGTGAGAGAGCTCTGGGCGGAGAAATCGAATAGAGAATGGGAGAAAAGACTAAATCTGGTTCTGGCATGTGATCTGATATTTAAATGCAGATTTCGGGCCTTTTGTCGCGGCGCTCCTTCATGTTCGCCATGGCGCACGCCAAAATGACACCATTTAGATTAGTGAACCTGTGCTTCTAATCGGGCACGTTCGCCGCAATGGAAATCAGAGTGTGCCGTGGCGAAGTGAGGTAGAATCACTCCTTCCTTGATTTCTTCAACCTTTAATCACCTACAATATTCAAATTAACCTCATAGTCATCTAATCCAAAGTATATATGATGCATAAGAGCCAATGAATGAATAAAAATCTCAAGAATTATCATATAAAAACACATAATTGACTCTATTACCCTTGATGCACAAAAACCTCTAACTTAACCCAAATTATACAATTAAAAGCTACAAAAACATAAGTCTGGACTAGAAAATATAGGTCAGGGCACAACAAATCAAAAGTAAATGATACAATGCAAATGCATATATGAAGTGATTGTTACCAATGAAAGAACTTGAGTTCAAACTAGTTATGTTAGGTTGTAGCCAAGTCGTTGGGCCATTTTGCCTTCACACTTCCCACCCCTTATACTATAAGTCTTTTTTGAATTGGTAACTTATATAAGTCTTTAGATCCCTATAAGTAAATGAAAATCACAAGTTATTAAAACTATTTATAGTGAAAATCAATTTATTCAACTTTAAACTACTTACATGGTGAAAACGCCTTTCATCTCACTATTTGGACTGTGATCCAAAGAATCAAACCAGTAGACGATATTCTCAATGAGGCAAGAAACACACAAACTCCAATACAATTTTAAGCACAACTATTCTAACACTAACTACTTACTTCATCCTCAAATTATAAATAAAAAAACCTTTTAATTAATCTTTATACCATAAACTAACAAGTATTCTCAACAACAATCTAATTAAAACTAAAAATATTAAGAACCGCCCATAATTCCTTCCACCCTAAACCAAATTAACAATCCAATATTAAGATTGCTTCAATGAAAGGGATTTAAACAAACTTAATCTAACCAAATTCGTTTTTTTTTTTTTTGGCTTGAATCCAACCAAATTCCTCTCCTACATATTTTAACAAATATCTTGTGTGCTATTCACATAACGTTATCCATTTCCATCTTTAAATCTCTAGCCCAACAGTTTTCAAATATCAATATATACAAATATATGTTTACTGTGGTACAAATAATCAATTTAATTCAAGTCCAATGGAATTTAGAATTTAAATCTATCTTCTTCCTCCCGTAACAATAGAAACAAATCAAGAAATCTGAAACATACACACACGGCAAGCATACCAACTCAGATAGGAAAAATACATGTTCAACACACACTAACACAGCACATTAATGGAACATACACAAACTAGCAGAAGAAATAATGAATACACACTCTTGTCTGACAGAACAATGGAGGAAGAAAAGCTTCACCGAGGCAAATGGTGAATGAATGAAGAGAAAGACAGAGGAGACGACCTTGGACGAGAATGACACTCTTCATCCTCCTAAAGAATATATCACGCGTTTGTATTTGATGGTTTCAAATAGTCAACTATATGGGAAAAGAAATAACCGACATATATCAATAATTTTGCAGTAGCGGCTTATTTTAGAGTGTATTTTGGCCAAGCATTTTCCATTGTAAAAGGAATTAATTTCATTAAGTTAATCTAATTAAATTGCATTTTCCATTCTCAAGAGCGACCATAATTTGTATTTGTCTAATCAATCCATTCACTCCATTATTCTAATATTAAATCCCAAAAATAAGCATATGTAGTTAATTAGGATTCAAATAGAAGGCTTCTAAATAAGTGAACGACCTGAGTTACGATACCTTAAAAATATTTCTTTGAATTTAACCATCAAAGCACGCGACAAAGATGTTAGATCAATTAACAAAACATGTTAAAAAGATATAGATTCCTTAATCTTTATCTATCTGAATTCGTGATGCCCGCTTTTTAAATGATTGACACACACATACACACGACAAATGCACAACACGTAAGCACTATTTTCCACAATGAGTCGGAGCCAACTTGCTTCGTAGGATCTGAATATTATATTGTGGATCCAACTTTGCATATCACATTCTTCACAACCAAACTTCACGTTATTTTGTCATTTTCTGCCACTAAACTTGAACGTTATTGGTTTCGCTTTCAATTATGAGTTCGGAGAGTTCACATGACTCTACAACTCATTATTCAATATTCCAATCTAATAATTAAGTCAGACGTAGCCCTTCTATATTGTAGTCAATAAACAATATTGAAATGTAATAAATTACCTTCCCAAATTAAATTATTGCAACAAAATGTTATATATCAGTTAAATTTTAATTTTTACTATCATAGAAAGTTAGCACACGTAAGTTTTTTTTTTTAATGATGGATCATGTTTCTCTCAACTTTTACTTATCTTATTTTATTTTTAGTCAAAGTCACATTTTTTTAATTTTTCTGAATATAACTTTGGAAAGAAACCAACTACAATTGCTAATCGGTATTTAAATATGTAGAGTAAGGATCTATAGTATGAAGAAAATCAATAACAAAAAAATCTGGTTTAATTATATTTTACTTTATTTATCCTTCCTCAAAACTCTATATATATATATATTCCACAATCCTCACCTATAAATGCATTCGCATTCCTCTCCAATATCATTCACGCATCAAAACGCACAGCCAATTCACAAAAGGCATCCAGTAATTAAAAGCTTCTTGCATCTTTGTGAAGAATGGCTCCCAAATCTCTTGCCTTTCTCCTCTTTCTCAATCTTCTTTTCTTCGCTATGGTGAGTTCTACCTATGTGCTATCCAATGGGGTTAAATGTCCCATAGATGCCCTAAAGTTAGGTGTATGTGCCAAAGTGTTGAATTTGGTGAATGTTAAGGTTGGATCACCACCAACAATCCCATGTTGTAGCCTCATTAAGGGTTTGGCCGATCTAGAAGTCGCTGCTTGCTTTTGCACAGCCCTTAAAGGCAACATCTTAGGCACCGGCCTCAATATTCCGATCTCCTTAAGCATAATCCTCAACAACTGTGGTAGGAACAACTCTGACTTTCGATGTGCTTGAGCAAATCTTCAATATGTATCTGTTTCTAGTGTTTTAATTAACTTTTTGTTTGTCTATTCATTCAAAGGTTTTCTTTTTTATTTATGTTCATTGTGTGTTTGGATTTTGTTTGTCATTGGTGCTTGCCAAATGAATAGATTGGTCAATAAAGTTTCTTAATTGCTCGTTGCGAAGTGTAGTTGCTACTTGGCCTCTTAGTATTTGTCTATCACCTGATGTTGGTGAGCGAAAATTGTAATATTTATAGTGTGAGCTCTCCTGTGTAAGAATTGTCTCATTGTTTTTTGACAAATTGTTACCCTAATTATAAATATTTTTTGAAATTATCGGGGAAGGAAAAATAAGCTCACATGTTGTAGACGTTAGTTGGTTATTATAAGTATAAGCACATATAAAAAGTTACACGGATTTCATAGCAATACTAAAGCCCCTTTGAAAAGTTTACGATACAAGGAAATTAGTCACTCATACTAGCAACAAATACCCAGGCTCAACCAAAAAAAAAAAGTGTACGAAAATTGCAACATAAAATCATTTGATCGTTTTCCCTTTTTTCTTTTCCCTTCAAGACCAAAAAACCATATCCTCATAAATATTAAGGAACAAAAAACCTAGACCGAACTGGCTGGTTTAACTAAAAAACTAGCTAGTGATCCAGCTTGTTTTGAGCATTGAACTGGTATCAAACTGGTCAAACTGGAATGAACTAATGAAAACTGGTAAAAATTGGTGATGAGCTGGTTTGAACGATTATGTTGCTATTGGTTATTTTTTTTCTCATTCAACTCCTAATATCTCAGATGAATTTTAATGATGATTTTGGCATCAATAATTATTAATTTTATTTATTGATAAATTACAAAGATCAAAATTTTCAATGTTGTTGCATTTTGTTATTGTTATTTTGTTACTAGTGATTATTAATATTGTTATATTTTGTTATTTTTAATTTAATTATATTATTTTAATATGACCAATTTGACCTCAAGTAGACCCCGATCTGACCAATTGACTCACCACAAAAAAACAGACTTTAGGCGACGATTTTCGACGACGACAAAAAAAGTCGCCGCTGAAAGTGGACCTTTAGCGGCGCATTTTTTGTCGCCGCTAAAAGTTCACTACTGAAACTAAGACTTTCAGCGGCGACAAAAGTGTCGCCGCTGAAAGTGGACATTCAGTGGCGACTTTTTTTGTCGCCGCTGAAAGTAGACCTTCAATGGCGACTTTTTTTGTCGCCGCTGAAAGTTCGCTGCTGAAACTAAGACTTTCTATCGCCACTAAAAGTCCACTTTCAGCGGCGACAAAAAAAGTCACCGCTGAAAGTGTAATATAATAATATATTTTTTATTTTACAATATTAATAAACAAATTCAATCTGGCTCAACGGCAAGAAGATTGGACACAAAAGGAGGCGGTCACGAATTCGAACCTTGAAGAAGACACATTTAAGGTGAAAATATTTGGACGATGACGTGGCGAGGAGGAGTGACGTGGCAATGATGTAGAGGTGGCTAGTGATGATGTGGCGGTCGGCGGTGATGATGTGGCTGCCGATAGTGATGACGTGGCACCGGCGGTGATGATGTGGCGTTGGTAAAGCCAATTCTCCTTAGGCATTACTTTCAGCAGCAACAAAAAAGTCACCGCGGAAAACACTAATGTCGCCGCGGAAAAGTCTTTCGGCAGCGACAAGAATGTCGCCACCAAAAGTGTCTTTCAACGGCGACATTGTTGTCACTGATGAAAAGTCTTTTCAGTAGCGACAAATATCGCCGCCGAAAGTGTTTTCATTTGTCGCCGCCGAATCTTTTAAAAGTTGCCGCTGAAAGTATCTTTCAGCGGCGACTTTTTTAGTCGCCCCTGAAAGTTTTCAGCCACGGCTGCTACGGCAACGACTTTTCAACGGTGACTTTTATACTTTCAGCGGCGACAAAAGTCAATTTTTTTGTAGTGACTTTTGAATTACTACCTTAACCGGTTTAGTGTCCAGTCCAAATTTTTGTTCCTTGATAATACACATCAAAGTCAACAATAAATTATCACAAATTAAAAAAAAATTGATAGACAAGATGGTGAGCCAGCCTCATATATTGTTCGGTATTTTAAAAATACTAGTATGTCATACATTGACATTCATTGCTTTTTTTATTGTGCAAATTTTGTATTTTAATATTTATTAACTTAGCTTAATGTTAAAATTCCCAGGCCAATGATGAATCAACTATCCTATCCTGTTTTGGGTCGTCAAAATATTATGTTAATTAGGTGGAAGTTAGTTGAGCAGTGACCTAAGTTTACCGGTAAATTAAAGTTTACCTTTGGCAATAACATTTTTTCTTAAGAAAATATTCACAACAAAATTTGTATTTTTTGGTCACTTCAAAATTTGTATTTATTTCTTGAAAAATCAATCCAGCATTGTGATTATGCATTAATCAAAATTTTTAGGCTATTATTTAACCAAAGGAACCCCCACAACAAACCTTGAGATTTTTCCTTTTTCATGACTATATATGGACACGCATGATTTAAATTTGATACTCGGAATTAGTCTTATCATAGTTGTCATCATAAGTATATATAGCAAAATCGCGATACAGTGACAAAACATTGTTGGATTAAAAATTAATATTTTTAATAAAATTTTTAGAGAAAAATAATCTATTCCATCCTTGTACAGTCATACCCCGCCTCAATTTTCTAATTATTGGACATGATATTTTTATTTTTTTTTATAACCACTCCTTAACTTTATGTTTGTTTGAAAGTAATTAATCATTATATGTAACTATTAAAAAAATTTGCGTGTTGTTGCTCAATTGCTAATCCTTCCTGTCCTTATCTTGATAACCTACACATGATTTTCCATCAATAATTAAGAAATTTGGTCAAATAGTTAACACGTTAAATTTCAGAAGTATTCTTAATGAAATTTATTAATTACAGGAGGTTGTTTAAGTTAGTAGAGGATTGCTTAGTTAGTTAGAAAATATTATAAAGCAAAGCAAATAAAAAAAATAATCATTTCAGTAAAAGATCTTATATATTAAGTATTATATAGGGGAAGTGTTAGTTTTACAATAATTTTTTTTTACCTGTAGTATTTTACAACAATAAAGACTTCATGAAGCCTATGCAAGCATATTCCATAAAAAAACTCTACATATATATATATATATGACATAAATATTAAAAGAATTACGAGGACACCACCTTGGATTAATCAGCATATCAAGCATTATAATGCAGAGTCGTAGTCTAAATTATGACAAATTAGTTTCTCACAACTCTCAATTGTGTGCATGTGAATTGGCAGACATTCATTCCCGTATGCAGGGGAGTTTAGATAACCCCACAATCGATTAAAAAAACGTATTTTCATATAAGTCAAGATAAAATTCATCTTATGCACCCATGTCGCATATTGTAAAATAACTTCTAAAACAAAAAATAGGTTATTATCAACAGAATTTCACTATCTCGCAATTGAGTGGAAACTCCCAATTTAATTCCCTCAACTTTTATGATAATTCTAAAATGGAAGTTGGCGTTATGAAATTCAACTATTTTGGCTCTTAACTGCAACCCATGGGTTTTAAGCCAGTTCATAGTCAAAAGAATGAAAATTTTCACTGTTTCAAAAATAAGTGCAAACTCCCACTTCCACTCAAATTGTCTTGAGGATTCTGAAAGCTGGTTTTGCGAAGTTAACCATTGAATGGCAACCCTTAAATTTTGAGCCAGTTCATTGTCAAAAGAACGAAACTTTTTCGCTGTCTTCAAATTGAGTGAAAAATCTCAATTCTACTCAACTTTTCATGAGGATTCTAGAAGTTAGTGTTATGGAATTCAACCGTTTTGAGGCTTGACCGAATCCCCTGGGTTATGAGCTAGTTCATGACCATAAGAACAAAAGTTTTACTATCTTGCAATTGAGTGGAAACTCACAATTTCACTAAACTTTTCATGAGGATTTCAGAATGAGAGTCAAAATTTCGAAAATCATTTTGACCCTTGTAATGACAACCCATGAGTTTTGAGCCAGTTTGGTCAAAAGAATGAAAATTTCTCACAGTATCGGTATTAAGTTTAAACTCACGCTTACACTCAACTTTTGATGAGGATTTTAGAATGGAAGTTAGCGTTACAAAGTTCAATAATTTTGACCCTAAATGGCAGCGCCAAGGTTGAGCCAGTTCATGGTCAAAAAAAAAAAAAATCAGTCTCGAGTTCATGGAGATTACAGAACCTCTCATAGGAGTTCAAATCAAAACTCACATTGCATATTCCATTAAAAAGAATTGGAGGCTCAATAACAAAAGTAAGAAAACGTGCCATGAAGGAGGCTTTACAAGGCTATATTTACTTATTTTAGATCTTCAAACCAATAAGAAGCTATATGTGGCCCAAAACATACAACTAAGAGCTATCCCTTATCTATGCATTGCAAAACTTAGGCTTGCAGCAGCCTTGCGAACTGTGGCTTGTTGGCAAGAGTGCTATGCTCTTGTTTATAATGTCACGAGTTCGAATAGGCATGGGATCGGAGGAAGTATAAAACTTAGGCTTGCAGCAACAAATGGAATCCAAATTGAAGATGTAGGTGAAAAGGCTTCCAAATGGGCCAAGGAACACAAAGAGGTGTGTAAGAGTAAGACCTTTAAGAGATGGGCTTGAATCAGTTAAAGTGAGCCCAAGTTGAAAGTGGTGTCCTTAGGTCCTTTTCATGTTAATTTGTTTGTTTTTTTTTTTTGGTTACAAAAATTTTAGGAAAAGAGTTGGGCTCACCCACGATCCAAGAACAGGGAACCTAACGCTTAATCCACTGAGGCATGTCCGATCCCTACGGGCACGGGAGCATGACGAGCAAGCCTTTTTTTCCCTAGCCCAATAGATAGGAATCTCCCAACTTCACTACGTTGTGGTGATGCCTCCCCTAGCACTGTGACCGGAGCCACAACAAAGTGGCACTCCCCAGGATCAAATCCTTTGCCTCTGGTGAGAGAATTTGACCCCTTCGCCAACTGAACCCAAGGACGAGGGGTTGTTTGTTAATTTGTTTGTTGTTTTGATTAATTAAGTTGTAATGGGCCAAACGTGATTAAATCAAGCCCAAAATGAATTTATTAAGTACTTTTAGAGTCTTAAGTGTCATTAATTGATTAAACAAGAAAAATTAAGATATTATTAGTTTGGTTTTTGGAATTAGCTTAAAAAGCTTAATTATCCTACAATGTCTATTAAATTCATTTAAATCTCACCAAATCTAATATAGATGGTTTCTAATAACCAAATTCTTTAATTATCTATCCTATTACCACATCCTTTGAATTATTTAAAAAATATTCACAATATCCATTTATCTTAAAAATCTGACTTTCAATGATTCAGCCATTATCTCACTAAAATCCGATATATTTCCATTTAACCATCAAATGATGTCCATAATCACACAAGATCATTAATGTGGTATCTCGTCACTCCTTTTTGTGTTGAGTCATATATTCTATTTAAAGTCAAGTATTGTACATTTATTATTCATGTTAGAGTTCAAAAAAGCATTATTCAGCACACTTGCTTCCTTGCACTATTCTATTCCTATTTATAAGTTACTTGTACCCTAAGCCTACAAATCAATAGATGTATTAAATTAATAAATTTTTCCACCTTTTACCCTTGTTAAAGAGTAGTAAAAAAAATGTTTACATTCTCTCTCACCTATTTAAGTCAAGAGGGGTAAAATTGAAAAGAACTCATTAATTACCTTACACTGACTTATATTTAGGAACAAATTTTTTCCTATAAATGACTTATGAATAGGAACACAATAGTATATATTCTTGTGATGATACTACGTGACAAGAGAAGCTGATAAACTCGTGTCATTACACTCAGATTTTGAGCCATCACTTTCTTTGAGTGATGAGTTTTATATACTCAATGTTTTTTTGGAACCCGTGTTCCTAATATTTAGATCACTTCTTTCTTTCTCATTATCTTCATTTTTATTTCTTATTAATTGTTTTTGTTGTTCATTGCTCAATTGGTGATTTATGGGTTTTCGGTTCACATCGTGAATTGAGTAAAAATTCCTAATTCCACTTAACCTTTCATTAGGATTCTAGAATAGAAGTTGGCATTGTGAAATTTAGCCATTTTGGTCCTTAACTACTACCCATGGGTTTTGAGCCAGTTCATGGTCAATTGAATGGAGATTTTCATCATCTTTGAATTAAGTGAAAACTGCCAATTCCACTAAACTTCTCATGAGGATTCCATAATAGAAGTCGGCATTGTGAAAACCAAACTTTTTTACCCTTAATGGCAACCCATGGGTTTTGAATTTTGGTTTGACATTCTTACTAAAATTGCGCTAATGGCATATCATATAATCCTACTGCTGAGTTTGAGCAAACCACAATATCCTTGATGTATTTCGGTTAAAGAAAAATCAGCTAGACCCGTAGCATGTCATCAAACATAAAGATGTCAGCTTGCAAGATGATCTAACATATGAAGTTCAAACAGAATGGATCATCGATAAGCAAGAAAAGAAGTTGGGAAACAAAAGCACTCCATTCATAAAGGTAGTATGAAAAGTATTATCTCCCAAAGGAGCTACGTGGGAGGTAGAGGAAGACATATGAAAGTAGTATCTAGAGTTTGTGCCTCATGGTTGAATTTTAAATTTTGAGGATAAAATTTGTTTTACATGGGAGAATTGTAACATCCCAAATTTAAAATACTGGTTAAATAAGCTAAGTTGGCCCAAAAGTTGAAAGTATGAAGAATTTATGGTCAAAAAATATAAATAAGAGTAAACATCAGGCAAAAGTATAATTATACAAAAATGACCAAAAATTAGAGAAAAATCACAAAAAATATAAAAGAGATTTCTAGGGCATATTTGAGGCTTAAGAATGTTATTTAAAATTTAAGTGCCTCAAAAATGAATTATTGGCCAAAAAGTTTAATTTCAGTAAGAATTTCAAGAAAAAAAATTATTAACATTATTTAAAGCCTAAGAAAATCTGGGAAAACATCATGAAGTATTATTTAAAAAAAAAATTATGTTTTGAAAATTAGAGTGGACTTGGGAGACCTTGTTAGGACTTACCCGAGCTTCACGAAATCATGCTAAGACTTCGAGCTTGCTTGGACCTTGTCCGGACATGCATTGGGGAAATTATGATAAGGTCCCAAGGAAAAAATATAAGTACTAAATATGGCTCACAAAATTTTTCACAAAAAAAAACTTAAGGAAGTCTCAAAAATAATATGTTCAATCAAAGATGGGAGGAAAAAGATAAAAAATATTCTCATGATACTATTGTTGTACAATATGGGGATCTAGAAACTGTTTATCTCAAGGATAGGATCCAAGTGCCCGTATTTGAGATCCGTTCTCATCCATCATCCATGAGAGGAAATCTAAAGCATCGATTCTCATTTGAATGGTATAACTTCCAAGTTTTTAATTCTTGAATTTTATGTGATAAACTCATTTTTAAAAAAGTGGAACCTAGAAAAGTATGTTTATTTTACATCCTACACATATTAAAATTAAAAAGTATCAAATAAAATACTAAAATTCAATATAGTTTGACCATACAATTATTAGTGAAAATATGTTACAAGATACATGGGCGTGTAATCCATTAGCATAATGAAAGAAGTAAAGGGGGATTTCGCGTTTTCTTGAAGCGAGAATGAGAAATCAAATTCATCCTTCATGTGCATCTATATCCATTGTTTTTAATATGGTTTTTTGTGATATCTCCAAATGCTATTGGTTTCATAGTTTTTTACATCTTGGGAAGGTTGAAAAAGATATTTGTGAAACTGTTTTTAATAAGCCAAAAAGTGAGATATTAATTATGTTTTTTAAAAAAAATTATCCCCATTTAAAATTCAATGCATTTTTCCATTTTTGCTTCTTAATGTGTAATTCATAATCTAAATATGGGTAAAATTGATTTTTTTTAATTTTACAACAAATTAAATAACTACACCACCTCTCATTAGTTTTAGGGTTAGTGAAGTCATTGAAAGTACCTGGAAATAAAATCCGAGCGATAACTTGTAACGGTAAAAAGAACTTCTTAAGTTCTATTCATGGTCCATCGAAAGTTTAACCGGTAGCACCACCACATGGGCCTCACATTTCACAAGTGCAAGATAACATGTATAGCTTTATTTATCAGTTATTTTTAATATATTTATCACAGTTAAAAAATATTTTAAACCTAATTAATTTTATCTTAAATTTTAATAACTTGCTAACTTCAGTCCTATATTTAATATATACATTTTTCAAGAAAATAACAATCTCTACATAATAATAAATGAAAGGCAAATTTATACATTCATGTAAAAATTTTAATGATATAACTTATAAATATATGTAAAAAAATCTACTCGCTATGACTTATAAACAAGACTAGATTGGTATGTCTCAATTAGGAAGCATAAAATTGTCAGCAAAAAAATATTTACTTTTTAATAAACAAATTTGATGTCAATAACAAAAATGTATGATTGTCCATTTTATTCATTGATGTATTTTGAAAAAAGTTCGTAAGAGGATTGAATAATTTGGACATATTGTCTATATTTTCATTGTCATAACTCACATACAAAGGATTCAAATTCACAACCTCATATTTAAAAATATCTTACGCAGTTTCTATCAAGGACATTATTTAAGCTAATATGCACACCGTAGACATAAGTTTATTATCTAGCAAAGAACCAAAGAATAAATCATTTACATCGGATGTAACATTATTATCCTATAAATAACAATTATAAAAACAAAGTTTAAATGTCAATATCAAGAGGCACACCGGTTTGAGGCAACCAAGTGTTACCAGCAAGAAGTCTAGCAACAGAAAACTGTTGGGTATCATTCTCGCTCGTCAAGACATGGAAGCCAGGCTATTGAACCCTATCTCTTGTTGACGAACCAGTCCCATAGTTCATATATTCCCCAAAATAACACGTATTCTAAGCAAAATCACTATCACCCCATTGAGACCAACCCAATGGATTCACCAATCCTTCAATGTAGGTTTTCATTACAGCAACTCGTGCATATTGCTGCCATGGCCGACCCAAATAGGTTTCATATGATTTTACAACCGGTCTGAGATCCGGCGCGGCTCGAATTCGAGAATTGATTATTGATATTCCGGTGTTCTGAAACGGGTCACCTCGCCCTTGAGCCGTGATCATGTTTCCTTGTCCTTGTAAGGGCTTTCTCACAAGAATGGTGCAATTTTGCAGAACAATTGCAGCATTGCCCCAAATGAAATCAACTGTGCCAAAAATTCTGTGATCTCTATAGAATTGACGTTGAGCATGAGCCATAAGAGTGTCTTGATAGCCTTCGATAGAACACCGGTGGAAGACGGAGAGGTCGGAGGCTGATTGGAGTGCCACCACTTGACCTTTCTCAGGACCGGCTTCGTTTCTAAAAGTGATGTCTCGTGCAGGGAAGTGGGCACCATCTATACCTAAAAATTTATAATTTAAAATCTAGTTAGTCATTATATATATTACCAAGAAATCAATGAATCAGTGCATAATATTAAATCAAAGAGAAATTGATTTGTTAGTACTTAAAGTCATTTAACCTAATTTTTAGTCTAGTCTCTACATTTTGTTTCCTTTTGTTGGGTCCTTGCAGTTTTCTTAGTTATGGGCATTAGCCCATGTGCTTGTAATATATTAATTAAGAATAACATCGATGCTAACTAAGCGACATGTAAGTTGCCACAAAATATAAAACAAAATGATGGAATAAAATCTATTTATTATCAACCTGAAAAATGAAAAAAATGTATTATAATTATAATCTTTTCCTTGCATCTATATAATCTATAATCTTGTTGATTTTTATTTTATACACATGCCAAAATTATCCATATGTATCTTGAGTGCTGAGAGTCACATAGTCAATTATTAATATCATTTCTCTTATAAATTAACAAATTATGAGTCTAGGATACTTATAATTGAGAAAACTATAAGGACCCAATAAAAAGCCAACAAGAATTTAGTTAAAAATAAGGTGATAGCATCCGAGGTTAGCATATTAATTTTTCTTAAAATATACAACATGTGGCATTATTTACCCATAACGCATAATAAATAGTGTGACTTATTCCTTAAGGTGACTTTTTAAAAAGTCATATTTAATCATCTTAGTTAAGACCCATGTCAAATAAATACTCAACAAAAGAGTTGAATTTCAATTTCAGGGAAAAATCTAAAATCGGTTAAATAACTAACCTGCTGTTGCAGACACAGAGGGGGTAATTCCATCTTGGACACTTTTACTACCAGTTACAATGGTGAGTTTCATTCCATCTCCAACAATCATGAGATTTTCATTATTCTTGTCAACTTGAATATTCTCTTCATAAACCCCTTTCTTCACACGTATCACAAACCTCGCCTTCACTGTTCTCTTTGATGCTGCATCAATGGCGGCTTGCACCGTCTTAAAATGGCCAGTACCATCTTGAGCCACCACAAGATTAGCCTTCAAAGAAGATGAACTCAAGCTCAAAAGCCTCCTTTCGTGCCTAGAAAACCAGCTTGGAATAAACTCAAGAGCTTTTCTCTTTGTGTTGTTATTCTCTTGCTTCAGAATCTCACCATTTACAGCCAACACATTGCTTATCATCTTCCTAACATTGTGGCTGCTCACATTATTTTGAAGCGAGAACGCTCTGACTCCGAGCTGCACCGCGCTGCTATAGCAGGTTTCGATGTTTGTGAGGGCAGTACTAAGCCATGTTTGTCATCTAATAACGAACAAGCATAAGAATGTAAGGCTTGAAGAGTTTGGTTTAGATGAAAGACGGTGTTATCATAGAGCTTTAAACAATCACTGAACACGTATTTCTGCGTTTGGCTCACAATTTTTGGGCCATACTCTTGTGCTTCCTTATGCATAGCTTGAGCTTGTTCCACGGCTAACTGAACCAGAATTTTTTCTGATCTCGGACTGGTGGTTCGGTTTGAATCGGTTGTGATGGTGGTTCATGTGGTATTTGCATGGCTCAGGGTGAGGAGTTTGGTTGCACCACCAATCTATGGAGGAAGATGATGTTGTTGATGAAGAGGATATGGAGAAAAGTGAAGAAAATAAGGCGAGGGAGAAGAACAGCTTAACAATGATGTTCGATGCCATATGTGTTTTGATCGATGTGGTTCTTTTGTATGAGACTTTGTGTTTTAAATTAGGAATACACACACACACACACACACACACACATACATATAGTGCTTTACATTAGATTCAAAGGCTTGATATGGAGGGAGTTTGGTTGAAGAGTGTGATGAAGGATATGTGTCGGCTGAATTAATTAATTAATTAATCAAGTCAACAATGACGACAGAGATACATATAATAGGAATGCTAGTTCCCAATGGAGATTTTGAAAATAAAATTAGCTGAAAATGTTTCGCAGTTAAAATTAAATAAATGTTTTTATATGCTTGATGCCAAATTTAGATATATTCTGAAATACATTTGTATTTAATGAGAAACAGTCTTCAACTATTGGTGTCAAGATCTAGACATTTGATTTTACATGTCATATGAATTAATCACTATTAAGTCCAATATTATTTATGAATATAAATTTTTAACTAATTCTCTTCTAATATGTATATATGCTTATTAGTTATAACGTTGTTATGTTTTGGTATAACTTAGAGTATCCTCAAGTTGCTCTGAACTTAAGACTAATCTCTGTTAAGGTAATGTTAAGTTGTTACTTGTTCTAAAAGCCAACTAAACTCACCATAATTTATAAATTATAAAAAAAAACTCTTTCTTTCGGCATGTGCTTCAAGTTAATATTTAGAGCAAATATCAATTTATGACAAAAACAGAGCGAATGTTAAGGAATTCTTCAGACCCAAAAAATTCCCAACTTCTTGGATAAAGGCTAATTAAGTAAGCACACAACTAGTGGTCTCAAGATTGAGTTAGGAATTAAGGGAGTGATTAAGAAATTAATTAAACCAATAAATCAGTATATATTAATTGAATCTACGCTTGGCGGCTCGACTAAAGGGGAAGAATTAGTCTATCTAAAGTGTTTCTTTAACGTTAGAAGAGTACGAATATTTGGCGGAGTCTACAACTATTTCACAATGATTAAGAAACCTTGATAGTTTCTAAGAAATAATAGTTGTATACTTGTTCAATACATTACTTATTTATAATGAAGAAACAATTTCTAGTTGGGTGACGAGTAATTGAATCGCACTTGACTCGTACATTGGATGCGTTTTCTTGAAGCACACGTACACTGGAAAATCAAGGCCATCCCCATGTGCATGTAGTTTATAGAGTAAGGAACGGAAATAGAATTAATAATTAATAGAAGATTTTGAATAATCAATATTTTTTCGGGTAAATTATTTGGTACTATCAATTTCTTTTCTTTTTTTTTTTAATATAAGTCCATGTAAAACGTGTATGAACTATCTAGTTGGCTATTAAAAGCCTAAGATTGAAAATTTTGAAGAGAGTGACTCAGTATTGCATAATGATAGTTTCAGCATCTATTTGATGGCCTCTATTGACATGAGATCAAACGTAACAATCCAATTATGCGTCAAAAAGGTTGCGTATTTATTCAACTACTTCAAACTCACTTTGTATCCTAATCTGGTAACTATCTCACTATGGATATTTTCGTTCGTAAAATTTTAACTTATGAATCCAACTATGTACTATTGGTGGATTAATTAATCAATAATTTTGACCAACAGTAAAGTTTGCAAGTTATGTGTCAATGAGGGCCTGTTTGGGTGCTCCAAAACCGTGGTTTCAGAAGCACTTTTCCGCAAAACGAGGTAATCTCCTCCACATATTTACTTCGTAATCCTTAAAAGCACTTCTGAAACCATGGTTTGGTTTCTATCCAAACAAGAGTAAAAAATGGACAATTGAAAAAGTGAATAGGAAGTAACATTAAAGAGTTATAATTTGTAAGATTGAAGCAAATTAATAATCAAAATATCCTCTTGAAGCTATTAGCATTGTAGCTTAGCGGTACCAAGTTGCCACCACTAATGACAAACCATGGAATGTTCAATCACACTTGGTTTCTGCTAGCTGTTAGATTTGCCCCTTTGTAATTTTTTTTTCAAAAAATCTATTGAAACAATGAATGGAGAATTTTTTGTAAATGTTTTCTTGAGCTACAACTTTGCCTTGCAACCCAAATTTACATGACTTGATTTCAATATTCTTATAATAATGGATTATTCATCTACGGATAACATAGCAAATGCTCTACATCTCTATAATAATGAGACAAATCAGGATGTAACTTTTAAGGGCATGAATAGTTTATAGAAAGTAAATATATAGTAACTTATTTTTATGATCTTTGGTAGTAAATTTTGCACTTTTAAAATGACATAAAAGTTGAGGTTTTTAAACTCATAAACTCCACTTCTCCTGTGACACTGATGTAGTGGCTCCATTTTATGACACTTCACTTAACCTCCTGCTAGCCAAAACTTCTTATAGTTATAGCTCTCTCTATGATGTCAACCCTCTCAATGCAAACAATAGCAATTTATTTTAGTACCCAATAGTGTTTCAAACATATTGTTTGTAATAGAAGGATAATTGTACCTAACAAAAATATATTTTATTTTGCTATTGTTCTCGTCCACACCCTTTGTTTTATTGAATATGGAGGAGTAGTGTGAAGAAGGATATCTGTCGGCTAAATAAAATAAATTGCTCATAAATATCGACAGAGATATATAACTGGAATCAGCTCACGTACAACCAAGTCCTTTAAATTTAAAATTTTCCAAGATGACTTATTATAAAAGCTAACATATGTCGATATAATTTACATTATGTGCATAAAATATTCCTAGCACGTCTGTCTATTATTTGAATCAAAATCACATCATTTTATTTTGTAAAACGAAGTTAGCCAACGACGAAAGATTGACAAAGAAATAAATGTAATGATCAAAATAAACTAAGTTTTTGAAACTGGTTTCTGAAATAATCTGAAACTGATATCCGACTCACTAGTTTAATTTTACAAAGAATCTCCCATATATATGATCTCAAATAAAAGAACAAATGTACAAGACGACAACATGAAAAATTAATCTAGTATTATATTTATTAAGCACCAATATTCCATCATAGAACATTGCATGCATACATCTTCACGTACATTACAATGTAATAAATTAAATGAATTCCCAAAACAAACTGATAAAAGAATATATAATGACAAATACGTATAATTTCCCTGTAGGAAGCCCAAAGGTTAAATATAATTATTAAACACCCATACTATAAGGTACCCCAGTGCGAGGCAACCATTTGTGACCATGAAGGAGTCCAGCAACAGTGAACCGGTTTGTCTCATTTGAACCGGTTATGACATGAAACCCAGGCCATTGCACCCTATGTTTGGTCGATGAACCGGCCCCAAAGTTCTTAAATTCCCCAAAATAACACGTATCTTGAGCAAAATTACCATCACCCCACGGAGACCAGCCCTTTAGATTCACCAAGCTTTCAATGTACGTGTTCATGACAACTACTCAAGAATATTGCTGCCATGGCCGACCCAA
Source organism: Neltuma alba (assembly GCF_004799145.2). Taxonomy (NCBI): domain Eukaryota; kingdom Viridiplantae; phylum Streptophyta; class Magnoliopsida; order Fabales; family Fabaceae; genus Neltuma; species Neltuma alba. Next base: position 38,498 of record NW_021636962.1, on the reverse strand, counting down.
ATAGGTTTCAAATGAGCGTAAAACCAACTTGAAATCCGGTGCGGCTCGAATTTGAGAATTCATTATTGATATTCCGGTGTTTTGAAATGGGTCTCCTCGTCCTTGAGCTGTGATCATGTTTGCTTGCCCTTCAAGTGGCCTTCTCACAAGAATCCTGCAGTTTTGTAGAACAATTGCTGCATTGCTCCAGATGAAATGCACTGTACCAAAAATTCTGCAGTCTCTTTAGAATTGACGTTGTGCATGAGCCATTAGAGTGTCTTGGTAGCCTTCGATGGAGCACCGGTAGAAGACAAAGAGGTCGGAGGCTGATCGGAGTGCCACCGCTTGACCTTTCTCACAACCGGCCGTGTTTCTAAAAGTGATGTCTTGTGCAATGAAGAAAGCGCCATCTATGCCTGAAATTTTATAATTTGAAAATGAATTAAGTGCTTGTCTAGTAATTGATTAGAAACATGATTTGATAAAAACTACCTTAGGTGGTGTTTAGGAATCCTTAGAATCACTTAACGCTATTTGGACAGATGTATCGGTAATATATTATAACAACTCAAATTTCATTTTCTTACAAGCTGCCTCACACTAATGTGTTGTTTTATGTGTTTTGCAGTATGGATTTGATATAGATGAGAGTAGGAAGAAGTTTGTGGAGAGAAAGGCTAGGAGGGCACTACGCTTTTTTTGATCTTTTGTGACACAAAAGTACTTGAAGGATCCGTCCAGAACCAACAAGTTCGAGGTGCCTAGCTTGATACAAGACTTGGTCAAACTAGAGGATTGGGCTGCTTTTACGACGTCACGTCATGATAGTCAATTTCAAGTAATAATCCTCACATAATTCTAAATTAAATAGTCCATTCTGTTTAATATATATACTGTTTAATTGTGAATCTACTTTGTTTTTGTGGGAATTAAGCGCCCAAAATAAGGAAAGGGTAAAGAAAAATGAATATCCCTACCGAAAGGGGCGCTTAGGTTATGCGGGCCTTGAGGAAGAGGTGACTCAAAAGGAGGGATCAGATGTCACTGTATCTTGTCAGATGCTGTGGGTATTGGCCAGGCAAAATAAAGATGGCCAAATTGATAATTCTAGTGTCAATGAGGTCATAGACAGGATGGTGAGTATTATTTTAAATTAAATAATCCTCACATTCTTGTCAATATCTTAAAGTATGAATACTAACAATTTTTGTTGTATAGGAGAGTTTGTCCCAGGAAGTTTCACAGGGGGCATATTTTGTAGATGACAAGGATATATTGAGGAAGGTATTGGGGACTCCTAATCATCCTGGTCTTCTTAGAGGCATCAGTTATGGAGTCACCTAGAGGGATTATTTCGAGTACTGACAAAAGCCCTCTTCATCATGCATGCCTTCCTCTGCTGAGTTTATAGAGCTAAAAGAAGAAACACGCTGGTTAAAGAAGCAAGTTAAAGCACAAGCACTCCTAATCGAGCAGTTGATCAAGGGACAAGCACCACAGCCGGCTTCGAATCTCAGCCCAAGTGCCAAAGACAGCTACACATTCCTCTTGCTACTTGAGGTATAATACTTATTGTGTTCATACAATTACATTTAATTATTTGCATATTACACTAATTTGTCTCCTATATTAAGTCAGGGTGAAGTAGACATTCAGTGTATGGCGGATAGCCCTAAACATCATAGTGTTGCAACGAGTCGCATGTTCAATTTACTGGGGGAGAGCATGATTCATAATGTGCCTCTCCCCGCTGATCCTGTGAAGGTGCAGTTGAACACTGCTATTGATCCTAATTATGCCCACCCTGCAGATACACAGACAGTGGCTCAAGCAGTGGGTAGCTTTGTTGCTTGGCTTGGCCGTCTTCTTATGTTAGGACATCCTTCAAAGGTATATATCTATAGGTTGAAACCTTCAGTTGATTTAAAATAAACTATGTTTTAATTACTAATAGTCTGTTTGTCAGTCTAAGGGGAAGAAGAGCCTATTAGGCGATCACTCATTATCATCACCACAGAAGCAGCCCTCTAAGCTCGTTCAAGTGGTATAATCCAAATATGTCTTAAGGAATATGCAGTTGAGGCCATATTAGAACATGGCAAGGATTTTATGATTCCCTTAGAGTTTAAGCCAGAGGTCTATGATCAACCCTCATCCGAGTACGTCACAAATGATGTATTGAAAGAAATTCTGACACGTGGAATGGTTAGCACAAATACCTATAACTTTTACGTCAGGTATTTGTTAAAACCTTAACTAAATACTTAAGTACTTGAGCAATTACTCTATTGATATCTTTGTTTGTTGATTTAGGTATCTCTTCAAGAATTTTATACTCCCTAGTGGCCTTGATGACAAGTTCAAGATTATCAGCCCCCACACATTTGCTACCCATGGACCTGATATGAAGAAGTAAGACTTATCCAGAGAGTTAGTGGATATCTTCATTTCTAGGGTAGCGAAGACTAGGGAGACTTTGTTTTTAGCACCTTACTATCAAGGATAGTATACTGAACTTCCTTAAATTCTTTTATTTTTAAATATTTTTGTAATTGTTCTAATTGTCTTTCTTACACTTAAGGGACACTGGATGCTGATTGTGGTCAATCCCACAAAGCCAAGGATTTGGTATCTCGATTCTCTTCATGGGGATATAACCAATCGACCATTTATGGTTTCATTATTCAATAAGTAACATTTATATCTATTATTTAAATTTAATTTAATTTCTTGCTTCAATATAATTTTTGACAATCATTAATATTCAATTTTATTGTCTTCTCAGGGCTTTGTGGCTATACCTCACAAATCAAGCCTTACCCTGCCCCTGATAAAAAACTGCCAATTTAACGATACCTTCCCGTGGAAGAAAGTAAAGGTATTCATTACCATTATTTACTATTCTACTAAATATAGTTTATTTATATGATTGACTAATATTATTTCTTTTTCCATTCTTTATAGTGCCCACGTCAGCCCAAAAGGGCTCTGATTGTGGGTATTGGTTGATAAAATTCATGAAGGAGATAATTATGCACAATGCTGACACAATCCCTACGCAGGCAATATGCATGTATTAAAGTTCAATTTATATATTTAAGAATTGTACTTACTATAGCTTTACATTCATATCTAACTTTAATATAATTTGTGTTTGCATATTGTACTTTGCTAACACATATTGCATAGTGTGTTCATCTGCTCAGATAGAAGAAATCATTAAAGAGTTGGCAATGGCCTTATACCGTCAATGGGCACAAAATAGATAGGGAAGTAGAAGACATGTATAGCTTTGGTTTCAATTTTGGTTTTGGTTCATTTTTTGCTGTTGGTTTTTGGCATTAAACAACTTTGGCAATTGGCCAATTTTGGTTTTGCTTCACCTTTTGCTTTTGCCTTTTGTACTTGTCTAGAATTTTTACTTACCTTAAACACAATTTCTTTTAATATGACAGTTGGTTTCCTATTAATTAAGATGTATATGATGTAAATTTCTGCCTCATACGTGTGGTTACATTCATATGGCTGAATTATTGGTTTGAGTGTTGGCCTGGTTCTGTTGAATAATGCTGCTTTGTATGAGGTTTCATAATTACAAGGAGGCTGCTGGCAAAGCAGAACCTGTATTACAAAAAAAAAAAATTCATAATACTTGACAATTATTACGTAAAACCATCAAGTATTATAATTATATTTGATGGTTATAGTAGGACCGTCAAGTATTATACTAATACTTGACAGTTTTAAAATAATCGTCAAGTATTCTTTGCAATTATTGCACAATACTTGACAATTTTAAGAACCGTCAAATATTGTTCATGAATACTTGATGGTTTCTAAGAAAAACCGTCAAGTATTGTGAAACAATACTTGATGGTTTTAATGGTAACTGTCAAGTATTGAGGAACAATACTTAACGGTTTTTCTTCAAGTAATACTTGACGGTTATTCATTTAACACCATCAAATATTATCAAATATTTGATGGTTATTAATCGTCAAATATCAGTTGTCGAAATATATGACGCAAATATACTTGACAATTTTTAATTGTCAAATATGACCCAAAATAACCGTTAAGTATTTCTCATTCTGTAGTAGTGACACTAGAAAAATGTTATATTACTCAGTAGTATTTCTAAGCAATAATTTTTATAATTCTCATTATTTCTTTTAATTTTTTTTCACATCTGTTATATCTATTTTTTAAAAATTTTGTATTGTATGGCAACTTATATTTATTGCTTAATCAACATTTATATCAGCTATACAACAAAAACAAACTTTATCCTATTAGAAACTAATTAACAGGTTATAAGCCTGTAAGCTAATGCTTATTATTGAATAAATTATAATGACACAATAAAATAAACAACAAGAACGTTATTAAAATTCGGGTAAAACTATAAGAACTGGCCAATTAATTTTTTCTAATGGTGACAATAATAATTGCATACCTGAAACCTTCAATCCATCCAGGAAAGGGTTCTTTGATTGTACTTGTTATTATGGAAGGACGTATGATGATTAAGGGCACACTGCATTTATAAGTTGACAGAATCATCTCTCCCATTGCCTTTGTGAATACGTAAGTTTTTGGCCATCCATACAAGTTTGCTCTGTCACTTTTTTATAAAATTTGAATGATTATCATCATCATAAATGTATTTACTCATATTAGAAAAACTTACTAGCTCACAATATAATAAATTAGGACCACAAAGAGCCTCTCAATTCCATAATCTCTCATTGCCGAAGTCAAGGCCTCTGCATCAACATTCTTTGCTTCAAGCTCCGTCATTCTTTTCTCCATCAATTCTTTTTCGGATTTAATATCTAATTTTGAATTCCCTTTTAATGTCTGACCCATCTTAAATGGTTCTTCTTTAATCACTTTCTCATTATAAGCTTCGCCGCACACAAATGCTGAAAGAATTATATTACAGAATAAGTTGGTTGCATGTCTGCAAAAGATAATGATATTAAAGACAAAAGTACATATCTAACTTTATGCTAAGTTTTAGTTTGATCTCTAATATAATAAAATATCTTTCCAATCTTTCAATCCTAATACCATTAGTATCAAATGATAACTTTTTATGTTTATTTATAAAAATTAAACTTAACATACTAATATTTAAAATTTCAATACCAGCATCTTCTGTTAGTGGTCTTATAAGACCGGAAAAACACTTTTAAAGTTAAAGAACTATAATGAAACATTGTATAAAGTTAAAGGACTAATTAAAACGTACTGTTGACACGTGGAGAAGAGCTAGTAAATGAGGACAACACTTTGCGAAGTTTAAAACATGTGAAGCGCCCATTGTGTTGATTTTCGTTGCAACATCAAATCTGCATTGATTAGAAATTTCAAATGTTTTCCAAATCATTTTACATGACGAGTGCATCTTTTATAGGGAACTAGGTTCGGTGATGAGCACCATGGCACACATCACTGAAGTGAAATCTAAATCATTGAGATATAGTTTTTATGGTCTAAATTTAAAATTTTTAACTAGTAATTTTTAAATAAAAATTTATTTTTTTAAAAAACTTACAGTTAAGATATTACGTTTAATTTGAATTATGTGCCTATTAAAAGAAAACATTTTTATAAATACAAAAATATCAAATATTAAATTTTAGTCATTCATATTAAATTTGAATGGTTGAGATTCGATGAGTATCATGGTGCTCATCACTGTGATGATCACTAAAACTGGTTCCTAGTTGTGGATTACATTTGATTAATTAATAGTTATATATTTTTCCCCCTGCACATACAGTTATATGATGAGGGGCATGTTGCTACAAAATTTAATTTATATATATATATCCTTTTCATTTTGTAGAGAATAAATAAAAGAAAGGAAAGAAGAAAATCTGGAGGCAAAATAGTTAATCAAAAGAGCAATAGTTAATCTAAGGAAAATCATAGTGCTCATCACTGTCATGATCACTGAAACTGGTTCCTAGTTGTGGATTACATTTGATTAATTAATAGTTATATATTTTTCCCTCTGCACATACAGTTATATGATAAGGGGCACTTTGCTACAAAATTTAATATATATATATATATATATTCCATTTTGTAGAAATTAAATAAAAGAAAGGAAAGAAGAAAATCTGGAGGAAAAATAGTTAATCAAAAGAGCAATAGAAGAATACGCGATTTTGTGGTAGAGAAAAAAAGAAACATAAAGCTACTGGAGCAATACAGTTATATCATGGCGTTTTGTTTGCAAAGGACCATGCTGGAGTTTAATAAAAGCATGATGTTTCTCCGCTTATTCTCTAATTTATAGAACAAAAGGTAATAAAATATCAAAAAGATATTCTGATATTTTATTTTTCAGAATACCAAACAAAAACACATTTTGAAACAAGTTTTTCTATTTTTTCAGAATAAACATTATTTTGAAAACAAGAAATCAAACATGCCCTGATCCTTTTTTTTTCCCCGTTCTATTGTTGTTATATATTGCATGAAAGGTTGAAAGATGTATAATAAGCTTTCATGTTTCAGTAGAAAAATGGATGACATTATTGTGAAGGGTAACTTTCAAAACATTTATATGTAAATTTAGACTCAATTTGTAAATTTAAGAAGGAAAGTCATGATAATATTGGCTGAGAGATAATGAGGGAGGTATTCCATGTTAACGGTTTTTACACAAAGAAGAATCAGAAATTTAAAACTTACTACAACAAAATAGCAGTCTACGGGATAACAATTGATCATTTAGAATTACATATAAATCCGTCACTGATTGATCAGCAATTGACTTGGCGAGCCAAAAAGAAAAATTACGTAACTAATGTGAGTGTTATAGATCTTTTATACTCCTCCGGTTCTTAATATATGACCTAATTTAAAAGTTGATGTTAGTCCTATATATAAGATCTATTTAACATGTTTATCAATTTTTTTCTCAAATTAACCCGGAGGAGTAATAAAAAGAACATGTTCATCTCAAATTACAATAACAACAAATAGTCTTATCCTGCTATATGGGATTGATTATATATTTACCATGATACTAATGTCAGATTGTACTTTATTGCCAACAACTAAATTTTTAAATAGATTGACGTGAATTTTTTATGATGTCATAGATTAGAGAAGAGGTGGTTTGTCACTGATTAAAGACAAGAAAAAACATTATGTAGCCAATACATCGTTGATGATGTGTGTGGGTCACAAGCAAATCCATTGAAAGGATTGATTAATTTGAGGAATTTCCTTTGTGAAATTTTAGCTTTCTTGTATTAGTAACGGAAATAAACATAATGTACTTTTTGTTAAGAGGCTTGTTGCACTAGTGTTTGTGTCACAACCAAGAAGAATTTTCTTTGCGAAATTCTAGTTTTCTCATATTGATGACGGAAATAAACATGAAGTAGAAGCCTAGAGCACAAATCCATTAATCGAAAAGATTGATTTGATGAATTTTCTTTGTGAAATTCTAGTTTTCTTGTATCAGTGATGAAAATAAACACGAGGTACCTTTTGCTAAGAAGCCTGTAGCACCAGTTACCAAAATGGTTTTTCCCCTGAAAAATTGTTGTGCACTTTCCAACTCCATTATTTCAAAGCTGCAAAGTTCAAGTTCTAGCTATATATTCGGAAGAAGAGAATGATATCTAGAATTCTAGCATTGGAAGAAGAAGCAATGTATTATTGTTTATATAGTTGGTGTCTAACCTTATGATTGGACTAGCTGGTGTGATAGGCTGTTGGATTGTATTACTACCTTCAGTTCATAGCATATGATATTTTCATTGAATCATATAATTTTTCAAAAAAAAAAGGTAAAAATTAGCTTATGACCATAATTTTTCCTCTAACAAAATTATTAAAACATTTCAAAACTATTCTTAATTAAATCACTCGCTTGTATCTTAAATTCTTTTTATAATGATTGGTGAATTCCTCAACATATTAAAGAATTTAGTTAAAATCAGCTATATTTATGGAAAAATTAATCATTTATTCTTTTAAGTTTTAACTCAATTATGATTTACTAATCTCTTAACTATAACTCGGTATAAATCAACCCATCAACTTTAAACCCTTTTAAAACTCTCACCCTACTTTTTTCCCATTTGAATGTTGAGTTTTAAGAGGATTAAAAATTGAACAACTGAATCGAGTTACAACTAAATTAAAATTAAAAGGACCTAATGTTTAGTTTTTTCTGTATTTATTAAAGATGTCTTAAATTTTAATTCCTTCCCAAGGTTAGACATTCAATGAAAGGCAATACTCTATATTGGCATGCTTCTTTTGGTCTAAAATATAAAAGCTAGCAGAAAGTTCTTTTTTTTTTTGGGCTCCTTTTCTCTTTTTGGTGAACAAATTTTTAGAAATAGGGTTGGGCCCACCCATGATTTAAGGATAGGGTAACTAACTTTTGAACCCAACTTTACCCAGGGCTATAGATTTATTAGGATGGGAAGAGCTCCACTTAAGGAATTACCACATGTTACGAGTTAAGGCCTTGACTTTGAAGATGCCTCCTCTAAAACTACAATGTGCTCTAAGATCAAAACTGCTCCCTTAATAAGCATATCCAACTTCTTTGTCCACTGAACCCACAAATGAGGAATATTAATTTCTATTGTTTGCCTCACATAATTGATTTCTCCCAAGCTACATTTATTTATTACACAATTTTTGAAAGAAAATACTAAATTGAATTGGCGAACTAGTCAACTCAGTCTTACCTATAGAATTAGAGAGAATAATTTACTCATTGTTCGTGTCAATTAATTATTAGTTTTAATCACTCAAGGTAAAGGATATTTTTGTTAGGTATTGATGATTCGGAGGACAATTTCTTTGAAACAGAAAATATTAACGACTAAACAAAAGAACCCTTACAGAAAGGATAACGGCGTGCTTTTTAATAGATTGAGGGTTAATTGCATGAGAGGAATTTCTAGAAATACACCACAGATACTTCACTAAATTTTATGAGAAAACTATTATTATGTATCATCAAAAAATTTAGAAGGGTTATTATTGCATTGAGAATAAGAGATGGTATAGTAATTTAATTAAGGATAAAACTTAGCTCAAATTGTTTATATTCATTAGGTTAAATTTCCTAATCATACTTATCGTTTTGCTATTATTAGTTGTTAAAATACATATGTGCATTTATAAATTTTCTTATGAACAATTGAAATTTTTTGTATCAATTTTTATAATATAAGTTAAGATTTGTAAATTTTCATATGAATACTTGTTTTTGTTATATTAATTAATAATACATGTATGTACCTTTATAAATTTATCTATGAAATATGGATACTTATTATGCTATCATTATTAATTGTTAAGATATGTAAATTTACCGTTTTATGCTCTATTTTATTTTTTTGATGAGGATTCTTTGCACCCTTCTCTCGCGATACTGTTTCACTGTCGGTCATCCAAAAGTAGTTAGCCTCGTAAGACATTGTAAATTCCCCTATAAATTTTGCCTAAAACATATAAGCAAATTAATATAAGTTTTCTTTAATTTTAAAATAATCTTATTTATTCACATTGCGTTAAATATAAGATTTATTTGAAAATTTTGGTTTGATCTTAAGGTCTCACTATCTCTAGTCGCTCATATTTTTTTCGATAATATGTAGTCCTATTTATTGAGATATTTTCATCTCTGCACATCAAATTTTGATTATTAAATAGTAGGGGCAGTTTTTAAAACAAAATGTTATGAGTTCTTTATATGTATTAATTATAAATAACAAAACCAGCTTCTTCTTTTTGTTCAAATTCTACAGAGCAAATTAATTAAGTTACCTATTTGGAGATTCAATTTCGTCCTAAATATAAAACTTCAATTCACTTTATATCCAACATTTATCGATTTTTTCTCTAAGTAATTTCTATAGTAATTACACATGTTAAGAAATTTTCATAAAGAGACAGTTTTAATGTACATAATTAATAGAAATATTTTTAAAAAGATAACATATATTTATTACAAATAACTAATTTGACTAATTTTTTAATAGTTATAAATTAGTTATCTAATTTTTATATTAAAAAATAGAAACACAAAAATGAAGATGCTAGGTCAAAGATCCCGTTGGACTAGACGTAGGAAATGACCGTGGGAAGATAACAGTTGGATAAATTAATGAAGTGTGCCTGAATGCCGACTTACTAATCACCAAGTGGTTCCCACACACTCCCGCTTAATAGGGCATGGTGCTGGATAATTATTACTACATTATTATTTGTTGTTGGTCTTTTTTTGGCATCTTGAATAACTCTACTGAATCTATTTTCTTTTATTATGAAAATTAAAAAAAAATTAAAAGCTTGAGATGACAGAGACAATGGAGAATATAAGAGAGAAATTTGGAAGAAAGGATAAGGAAAAGGTTCTTATTCACCTCATTTTCTTACATATGTGGACATCATCAGCTCTATTACATTATACCAAGAATTACAAGTACATTGAAAAAAAAAACAGAGAGAGAACTAAGGAACGTATTATTGTACAATTGGATGTTTTATTTATATATAGAGAAAAAATCCTAAAAGTCCTTTAATTAAGTGTTAAGATGAGGTATAATTCCAATCAATATGAAATGGAATGTCAAAAGTTTCATTCTTGGATGTCAGACGCATCCACACAAAATTATAATATTCCTTGATAACATGTTTTTATGTTCACAAACAAACACTACTGTAAAAATATAAATATTTTATGATTATTTTTGTCTATGATGTTTAGTAATTGTCAAATAATAATGCATATATTATTCCTTGAGAAAATATTTGACATTTCTTAACCATTAGATATTGGTGACGATTTTTACATCACAGTCATCAAATATTGAGGTTTCTAAAATGGCCATGTGAGTACTACTGATAGAATTACTTGACGACTTGACGGTTTCTTTCATTAATAACAATTCAATCGTTCATATTTAAAGTTTGTATGTTTTGATTCACCACAAAAAAATTTCAACTTGATGAAAGCACAAATAATCATATGATGATCTACTTGATCAAGATCACTCAGATTGGATTGAGAAAACATGAAATGCTATTTAAAATATTTTTAGACAAGATTGAGAACTCCAATGGTTGATCAGACCGTTCAAATTGAAGGTTAGTATATTTGGAACTTCACAAAAAATTTCAGCTGGATCCAGTAAGAGATTACCTTTCGATTAGCTCCGCGTATCCATTTTCTTGCTGCACATCCGCTCTTTGCGCCTTAGTTATTGAGTTTGATTGCTGCATCTCAAGTGATTATTCACCGAAGAGGGTATAATCTCGGAAAGAGACAGAACGACCTGGTCATGTTCTCCAAACTGCCAACCATAAATAAATGGTATGACAGAGCGGGTAGTGACCAAGGCACATGGTAGCCGAGAGGCTAGTCCGTGACAATAGGCTACCACAGAGATGTTCTCTCTAATGTATTGTTCTAACTTGGCAAAAAGACTTTCTAAGTCACTCTAATAAAAACACAATTTACCAAATGTTAATTAACGGATAACGTGACTCGCCTGATATATTAAATCATGTAGGATTTTTATGTCCTCTCAAACCTTGATTAAGATAATCCTATAAATGAATTATATTAGATATAACCACAATTTTTGTCTAAATAATGTATTTAAATACACTTATATGATATTATATGAATATCACAAATACAACATAAAAAAATTAATTAATAATATTGTATTGATTATATCCATATTTTGATTTTTCAAAAATAACATCACAAATGTTATATTAATATATAAATTAATATCATTTTTTGGGAGAAATGAAAACACTTTATGCTCTAAATCTTGAAAAGAAAAATCCTTAATCAAATCAAAAAATATTTTAATTAATATTTGATTATTTTAATATATAAAGTAATATAAATATGTATGTGGAGGCATGTTAATCTAAATACTTGTGTATGATTATTATATTTTTTATATTACATATACTAATAAAGATTTACATATTAGAATTAGAAATATTTGTGTAACACTACATATTTATAATTCCTGGCATAAAGCATGTAACTTCATTTCAACCCACATGGTGAGTTTCTCATCACAAGAAGGAGGTTCAAGGTTTGAACTTGGGGAGAGGCACTTTGTGAGAAGAAAATAATCGCGATGACATGCAAGGTCATATGGTAGTGACATGACATGTGGTGAAAATAATGGCACGTGACATGGCAAGTAATGTGTTAGTGACATGACGTGTGGTGAGTAACACGAAGAGTGTCCTGACGCAACATGTCAGGTAGTAGTGACATTAGGGGCTGTTTGGATGAAACCAAACAATGGTTTAGAGAATAGCTTCTAGAGAATAAATTATGAAAAAAATAGATTTTATGAAGAATAAATTTTGTGAAAAAGTGATTCTGATAAATGAGAGTGTTTGGATAGTTATTATCAGAAGACCTTTTTATATGTACAAATTTTATTAAAAAAAAGCATAAGTTAATATGATAATTACATAAAAGATAGATTTTATAATATATTTTAATTTGAAAAAATAAAATTGTTAATAATATATTTTTTTACCAACAAAATTAATAATATATAAAATAATATAATTAATATGTATATATATTTATAAAATATAAGATTAAATATGTTTATAAAAAAATAATTGAGGAATGTTAAAATCATATTATCGTTAAGATCTACTCTACAGGCACAATCATACTCTCCCATTTGAACCAGAAGTAGAATGGATTCACTTCTTCTGAAATCATGATTTTGAGCTCCAAACCATAGTTTTGATCCAAAACCATGGTTTCTATTTTTTTTCTGGGTGTTTGACAGGTCTGGGATCCAAACCATTGTTTGGGTTCCAAAACTATGGTTTTATATGTTATCCAAACAGGCCCTAGATATTGTAGTTAAAGTCCGGCTCATAACATAAAGTCCGGCTCATAACATCTCCTCTTCCCTCCTTTTCCTAATTCTTACATTAATATTTCAGTAGTTAAGATTTAAATCTTTTTAAAGTCATTATTAAAATACTAAATTATAAAAACAAATAAATGATAAAATACAAACAACTAAAAATTAATTTCAATGGTTTATAAATATACTAAATATTTTTTAAAATATTTTCTAAATAATTTATAAAAAATTAAAATCTAAAGTGTTGAAATGTATCAATCTAATAGTTAGGGGGCAAAAAAGGTAATAGTAATTGGAGCTCCCCCTACATCTGTCAAATTTTTGAAATAAAAAGTAGTAAATAATGAAACTAGAGTAATAAATAGCTAAGTAGGGTTAGTCACTTGATCTTCAGTAACTGCTAACATTTTTTGAATATTTGAAATAAAAGTAACCAATAGCTAAATTAGAAGAATCACCGTATCTTTAGAAAAAAATAATTAATAGTAAAACTAAAATAGTTAATAATTAAATAAAAGTAGTTATCGGGACTTTAAAAAACAAAAATAGTTAATAACTAAATAACAGCAGTAACTGAATTTTTGACAGCCATCTTCCAACCAAGGGTGCTTAGATGGCAATTCAAAATACCAAATTAGAACAAAGAATTTGATTTGGTATTTTGAAATTCAGCTCTATTGATTAGTCATTTAGCTATATTTTACTTCCATTTTTTTCTAATTTATAATACTTTGCAATGATATTTAAGAAAAATCATTAACTACTTCTCAGAAAACGAAAAAAAATTTGAAAATTGTATTAAACTAAACTGGCTTTTAATTTTAAAAGAAAGGAATATTTTGATTTAATAGTCAGTATTCTCTCTAATCCTCTATATCCATTTTAAACTTCCAGCATTTTCATTTATCAGATCCACATCATCTATCATCTATCACCTATTTATCACTATCTCACATCAAACAAACAAGCTTCTAAAGCATCTTCCAACCTATCATCAAGCATTCAAGCTCTTTACCGATCTGATCTTTACCAAAATACTGTAACTCTCTATTACTTCTCTCTCCGGTCCTGAATATATGAGAGTTGATATTGGTCATACATGTAACCTGAACATATGAGAGTTGATATTAGTCATACATGTAACCTGAACATATGAGAGTTGATATTAGTCATACATGTAAGTACTATTTTATATATTTATTAATTTTTTTTAAATTACTCTTATTAATATTTGTTTAACAATAATGAAGTAGAAGAGAAAGGGAGTGAATTAAGAAAGATACTTAGGGTGTTTTAAAAAAAATATATTTTATATTAATTAATTTAACTAACATTCTTAATATATTTAAATTAGTTCATTAAATCTTACATTAAAAATCGAAAAGAGTATTTAATTTGCAGCTTTATACTGGATTCATATTCTAAAGTACTGGTACTTCAAAAGAGTAAACCCACATGTATATGATACACATCCGATAAAATGCATGTTTGAATGATACATATAGCATATATATTCTAGCATTTGCATTATGATTTTTTTAACAAAATATTTCTATATTAATATTTTGGTTGATTATGATAAATATCTTCATAGTACTTTACGAATATTTGTTTAAAAATGAAGACATTTGTACTTGTATAATAAAATTTTGAAATATATGATATATATATATGTAATATTCTAAAAATTTTAAAAATTGTCGTATTCATCGTATCACAGTGTACCATATATGTTATACGATGCTTCGAAGATTCATGGCTCTATATCATCAAGTTGTATTTTTCATTGTGTTTCGTTCTTGTCATCATTAGTTCATATTGTGAGCTAATTCACAAAAAACAGACAACAACAGTTTTATCTTCTTTTAGTTTTCATCAACACTTCTCCGTGTAATATCAGTTCTATGGTCAATTCGGTGTTGGATTTGGTTTATTTATGTTTGCAGGGTAACTTGTTTTGAAGGAGCTATTAGTTTATGAGTAAAGTTAAATAATAATTTAGTTTATGAGTAAAACTTCTTTGAATTTTTAAATTTTATTTTAATCACTTTGATTATTTGTTTAAGATTAAACTACATTAATCTTGTCTCTATTCTAATTTAATTACACAACCTTCTCTTCTACTTTTAAAACCAACAAAAACCTCTCTTAAAATTAACACTTATCTAACAACAATAATAAAACCTTATCCCACTGGGTAGGATTAGTTATATAGATCACACGATGTCATTGAGCTCTATCCAAAACCAAATTTTTAGATATATTGTTAATTAAAATATCTCAATTAATGACTTAATTAAGTATTATTTTTAGCTTCTCTCTACCTTTTCACTCTAACAGTTATCTAACATATACCCTTTTTTTTTTCATATTTCATTTACATCTATCTAACTTTAGTTGACTAAATAACATATTTTGAACTAAGATAACATTCTTTAGAACAATTATTATTAAAAAATAAAAAAATATTTCAAACAAATATATAAAACCAAAGTTAGTGAACTAGGAAAATAATTTGATGAGGGATAAATTGGCTAGTATAATATGTTACTTTTTACTTAATATTTTTCTTTTATTTTTTATGTTTCAAAAAATTATTTAAATATTACTGCAATTAAATATTTAATACTATTTAAAGCAGGAAGCAAAAGGGGAAGAGACAATCAGATTGCAAGAGCATTCAAATCATTTTATGTTTTTAACATAAATTATAATAAAAAAATATTTTAGATGATTTTTAACCAAACATTCTTAATAATATTATAAATTAAACTAAAATGTAGTTCTTAAAAATATGCGAGAGGTATCTATAATTTCGGCAAAACTATAAGAAAATAAATATGTTTTACTCTGAATTTACTAATTTTTTCGAAAAATTCTAGTTAAATGCAGCTGAAATACAAAAATTCAAATTTAAACTTATACACTTCTAACTAATTTATAATCAATGAAGCCTAATGATGAGTTTCTAAATGTTGTTAAAACATTAGAATGTCATTCTGTATTGAAGTCAGATGTAGACTTGATTTTGGTCTTGATTATTTCAACTGGATTTAATTGGGATTTAGTTATAAATTCCCACAGTCCCTAATATACTTAGTCACAAAACAAAATAATAATAAAATAAATATTGTTTGAAAATAAAAAAAAATGAACCATGAAAAGCTGACGTCATATAATATTTATTCGTAAAAAATTAACTCAAAAATTTGGAAATACCACGAGGAAGATACCAATACTAGTCTTTTGATTCATTGTAGAAACAATTGGAATGAATGAAACCTTAACCCATGAACTACTTACTTATTTAGGAAATTGCATAATTGTATATATTATTTTCAGTAGATAATGTTTCTTTAGAACCTGTTGATCATTAAAATCACTGGGAACCCCACTTTTTCACTGCAAAGAGGTACTATTGTGCGAAATGGCTCGTAACTTTGTAGCGTCTAATTAATGATGCCAGGTTTTCATGGCTTTTTTTTTTAACCATGTTTATTTTTTATTTTTTTATTTTGTGACTAAGGACATTGGCCATTAAATCTCAATTAAATTCATTTAAAATAATCATTCTACTCCTATCTTCAGTTTTTCTTTTCAATTGAGAGGGGCATTATGGTCTCTTAACAATATTTAAAAATTTCTAATGTAGCCTTTTGGTCAGATTATTTGTTAAGAGTATGTTTGAATTTGAATTTCAAGGCAAAAAAAAAAATTGAATTTCGACATTTCATGTAAATTTAATCGAGATTTTCCCTAATTTTCACTCGTTTAGTTTCTTAACAATTATGTCTGATCAATGAGTCATCAAAGGATGAAAGAGATAATAATGGGATGAGTTGATGATATGCAAAAAAAGAAAGAAATAAAATAAATGAATTGACTATTAGATCAAAATGTTAGTCCCTCTGATCTTAATTATAAGTTTTAAATAATTAACTCACAGATAACGAAATAATGAGTTAAAATTAGCTTAAAACAATAAATATGTTAGAAATATATTTTTGTTTTCAAATATATCCTTATAATAAATGATAAAAAGGATAAAAGATAATGTGTGAAAAAATGTGATAAGAGAGAAATAATTAAGGACAATATTGGCAAAAATACATTAAATGTTAAAACGAATCCAAATTAAAACTTATGAAATGAGCCACACTCCTTTCTAAATTTAAAGCTTTATTAGGAATAGAGGAAGTATCAAATTTCCTAATTTTAGCATACACCATATTAGATATATCTTTCAATCACATCTATCAATACAACCTGAAATATTAAAAGATATTTTCATCAAAAGGAAAAAAATTCTGGAGGATCTGGTCATATTTCAATTCATAGTTAATTTTAAAGGACCATAATAGTAAATGAGCCAAATTAAGCACGTAAGTAAAACTTTTGCATGCTTTCCATCGTGATTGACTCTTGCTGCCTTATCTTATTTCTCATTCTTTACACAAGCCTAAAATCATCTTATGTATGACGTGAGTACATAAGAGAGTTTTCATTACCTCCCCCCTCACAAGATTGCTAGGCGGAGAATTTATACAACAACAAAAAGCTTTATTCCTATATAGATTGTAAGGTGTCAATGCGATCTATCAATAATTAAATTCTTGAATAAGTTGTTAATAAAAAAGTTTTGCTCAATAGCTTCATTGAGTTTTACTCTTGATCTTCAGCCTTTCTCTACTTTTTTTACTAGGACTATTGATACTGCTTGATCTACTCTTCTCACCAGTATATCCAATTACATTTGTATGTGTTTGAACTACCTCAAACAATTTTCACTAATTTCTCTTCAATAAATGCCACTCCAACTCTTTCTTGTGTATGTTCATTACTAATTTTATCATTTCTTATCAATATCCTCACCTCAGCTACCTCCACCTCATGTTCTTGTTCTCTTTTGAAAGCTTGACATTCATGTCATATAGCATTGTTTGGGAGATAATGTATGATTATACTTCAAAAACAATATTCACTACAAAAACAAACAGCAAATTAGCTAGGCAATTTAGTAACAAAATTTTCATCGCTAATCAAAACTAATGACGAAATTCAGTTAGTGATGAAATTTTTTTCGTTACTAAGAGGAATTTTTTATAGTGATTCTTTGTATCAATTCTAAGCCAAATCCAACACCCTCCATCACTAGAGACGGAGCAAGGGTGAGAACTGAGAACTGATTAAGTTAGTTATTTATAATAAATATTTATTCATTTAACTAAAATTCATTTTTTTATTTAGTTGTATTATTGGAAACTACCGCCATTGACGAAAAATCCTCTTTAATATGATCAATAGGATTGTTAGGAAAAATTATAAATTTGTGAAAAAACAAGTAAATTGAAGTCCTACTTATCAAAAGTCAAACAAATACCTTAATTAACTCTTGTATTTAGAAACGAAAAGAACAAATATTTTTGAAAAAGTGATAAGAGTGGTAACAACTCCTTCATTGGGAACAGGCAATAGAGCTTTGGCCATTAGAGAAATCCTATATTCATATGGAAATAAACTAAAACGCGATAAATATGCGATATTATATTTGGCATCCGTAAGAATATTGAGGCTGAGGCTTGGGCGCACTTGATGCCGTAACATCCTCCCTCTTGTACACTATAATTTGGACTAGAAGCAGTAATTTGCGTGGGGTGAGTAGGGTACGGTTTGGTTGAAGGTTCAATCAACATGAGTATGTGCTGGGTTCTCCTAAATTTGAAAATTAATTTTATGTCAGCTCAGTTGTTGACATGGTTAGACCCACCAGCCTCATTGCTCCTGGGGGCCAAGTTTTTTAAATATAGTTTGTCAATATTTATCATCATTTTATAGAAATAAATCAATAATTTTTAAAAATTATTGAATTATGTATTATGTTTATTATACATGTAATGTTTAAATGCAAAAAATATACAAAAATAAAAATATATTATTTAAGTTATTATGTTCCTTAAAAAATATTTAAAAAAATATGAACAAAACAATATGATACTTATTGAACATTTATGTCCTTCACATACTTAAATTACTCCTAATTAAAATTAAATAAAAATTTAAAAAAAGAAGTTCATGAAAATGCTATCCTTTTACAATAATTTATTTGGGAATAATTCAATAAATAAAATATTGACAAATATAGTTATAAATATCATGTTTTATTGTCTTGAGAAGTCAATGTTGATTTTTATTTATATAAGGACTACTAGGCAATTTATTTTTTAATTTAAACGCGTCAACAAAAATGTGTGGGTACTAAGTGAGAGAGATATACAAAATATATTGATGTATAGGAATGGCTAATGGGGTGTAGAGCTTTGATTTCTCATCAGAGGCCCACCATTAATGAAATGCAGAGGCGGAAGATGCAAGAAGAGAGACTCTGAAAAGCCCAAATTGGCAAGTTGAGATTTTGAAAGAGGGCTAGTTGTTTGTATTTGTTATAAAATTTTGGAAAAATGAAAAAAAAAAAGCTGAAAATTACTAAATCTCAAATCAGGTTTGATAACAACATTTTATCTGGTAATGACAATAATAAATTTGCAAATGATAACAAGTTTTTGTTGACATTTCTTATTTGGTATTTAGTAATTTTCAGCTTCTTTTTTTGTCATTTTTCTAAAATTTTTTGATGGAAAGGAGTAGATTTGAAAACTAATTTGTTTGAGTATGATTGTCAAACAAAGAAAATTTATCCTTAAGTGGGGTTAGCAGTATTCAAATCTAACACAATAACACAAGATTATAATACAAATAGGCGGATGATTTTTTGTTTTTAATACATGAGTTTCTTTACATTATTTTTCAACCTTTCAAAATTTTCTAGACATTTATCAAATTTCTCGTCAATCGCAATGACCATCTCTTTCAGATAATCAACCTCATATATACTTATGTTGTAATCAGGTAATGCACATCTTTTGCTAATTCAATAGTCAAAGATAGGGGGAATGGAGGCAAAATATGAACTCACCATGAGGAGAAGATTAGAAGACATGAAATGGGGAGAACAAGAATTAAAGTGTCCAAGAATCGACTTCGAACTTGTTAACCTTGCAGCTACAATCACAAAGCAATCGATCGATGAATTAAAGGTGGGGAAATGGTGAAAACAAACTCGCGCTATGAAGGAGAACCATGAACTCACAGCAATGAGAACCACGAACCTCACAGCAATGAGAACCACAAACCCTGTAATGAGAGAGCAAGAAATAATGGTGGAGACGCTGTGCCGGAACGAAGTGATCGGAGATGAAAGGAGCAGGGAATAGAAGCAACATTGAAATGAAAATGAGGTCTGATAGAGATTTTAAATTGGATTACTTAATGGTTGTTTATAAATAAGCGTTAAGTAGTGCTTGTTTAACTGTTTTTGTATAAAAAGAATTTCAAAAAGATACTTAAGTTAGTTGACAGTTATTTATTAAAAGAAATTCCAATTCTTTGTTAAAAAAATTGCCTGCTAGTGCTTAGTACTTATTTAACTTTTTATTTATTCAATCAGCTTCGTTTGCAGCTGGAAACTCATAAGGTTGTGTGAGGAGAATAGATGCAGTCTCCATCGTATTGTCATTTCATGTTGTTAGTTATTTTTATGGCTTAAGAACTGTTCAGTGATCTATAATTAGTGCCTGATATTGCTAACATGATGTAATAATAGTTGTATCACCAACAAGTTATTAGTTAAGATGGTAAGTGACCTCATCCTTATAAGGAGAAGAACATATGTTCAAAACTTGAGAAGTGTACTTATTGTAAGTGTTTTAACCTTAAAGTTCCTAACTTGATATAGATTAGTCTCAAGCCTAAAGTAACTTAAGAATACTTAGAGTTATACCCAAAAAATACTTTTCAGATCCTTAATGTAAGATGTATTTAACTAATTTGATTAAATTAAAGAAGTTAGCTAATTATAATAATTATGACATATTTTTTTCTAAAATGTCTTAATAATCTTCATTGATACCGTCCCTCCCTCTCCTACTTAATTATGATTGAAGGAATATCAATAGGGATAATTTAAAAAAAATTGATAAATATAAAAAATATGTCTTACGGTTAGGATCAAAACCAACTCTACTATTAGATTCTACATTAACAACCTTAAGAGTGATAATAGTAGTAATAACAATATTCCCTGTGTTGTCTTTTTTTCTTCCCCGCCAGCGAGTTATCAAATACTCCCCATATGCATGGATATATATTAAGAAACAAAAAGCAATATTTTGTTTTTCTTATTCAGCCCCTAGTAAATATTTGAAGTACTTCATCCGGTCCCTTATGCAAAGTGCCTTTAAAAAATAAAAGCCGTTTCAAATAATAAGATTCCTAGTCAAAATATCAAATGATGTTTCATTTTCATTCCTATAATTTTAATAGCTCTCTTGTAACTTGAGAAGGCATTATAAATCAACGTGTCCCTGGAATTAATAAGTATAACTGAAATATTGGGATGATTTTAAACAAATAAAACAGTCTAACAATTTTTCTCAATAAGCCACGCGAAAAATGTCTAAAACACCTTATATAAAAGGATATGGCGGAAGTAATTAGGAAGTTGAATGAAATGGATGGCAGTTGAATAAATAATGATGAGAGACAGTTTTGTACACATTATATTAAATATTCATTGAAGCCTTTTTTTTTTTTTGGGGTATAATTTTAAGTTTACAACCTTGCTTCTAGGCTTTTAATCCATGTTCAGCCCGAGACCAACCAAGCCCACTGATGTAGGCCCATTGCCATCTTTTTTTTTTTTTGGTTTATCCACATGTATCTTCTCACTAAAAACAATTCTATTTGAGAAATTATTGGCATTAAGTGTGAGTACTTCTCTCAAGCCTCAATAGGGATTTGAGCCTTGATTTATTACAGTGTGAGAAACTAATCTCTTAATGGTTACATTGCTTTTAGGCTTGTGACATTGTTTACAACTGACACCTATACTGACGCCGAGGGTTTTCATGCATAAAGCACCTCGTAAATTTTAATACGAGCAAGCATCTAAATTCTTTCTAAATTTTTATCTACTTTTCTTACTAAGAATCTAAGAGTTAAAACTATATCCCAATAGTGTTCGTGTGGATCTATTCACGGAATTTTGTACTATTTTCACATCTTTCCATTTTATAGATAAAATTTACTAGTAAGGAAAAATGTAAATTAAAATTAGTCTCTTTAGAAATTGCAAATTAATTTCTATAGTTTTGTTTACAATTTAGTCCCTACTGTTTTGATGTTGATTTCCAAAAATTATTTCCTTAAGTACTTGTATTCTTTTCAATTCGTCCTCAATGTCTTTGTGGGGCGCAGGACGATCCTGAGAGCGTGCGTGCGTGTGTGTAAAATCACAAAGCATCTGGCTGCAAAAATCCAGGTGTTACGTATATCATTCTATCAAAGAATATTCTATACCAGTACAAAAAATTACAATACATTAAATTAATCCCCAAGAAAAATGATTAAGAAAAATAAATCACACATAATTGCCCGTTATCAAGCACAAACATTAAATTAAACACCAATGGTAAAAGGCACCCCGATGCGAGGCAACCGTATGCGACGAAACTAGTGATTTACAGGCGTACGCTGGGGTTCAAATAACCAAATAATATTGCAATATAACAGCATGATCTGGGTCATGTTTATTTTTATGAAGCCGAAAATGAAAATGATTCCTGAGTAAACTAGATGTCAAAATTAACAAAGAAATGAAAAATTGGTTTAGGGTTTTTATCTAGAAACTACTTTTGCAAAGAAAAATACTCCTCTGGTCCTTAATATAGAATCTAATTAGAAAGTTGATGTTAGTTCTATATATAAGACTTATTTCATATGTTTATCAAATTTTTTTCAAATTAATCCTATTGATATTCTCTTAACAATAATCAATAGGAGAGGGAAGGAGGAAATTAATGAATATGCTTAGGGTGTATTAAAAAAATTCATATTAACTAATTTAACTAACATTTTTAATCTACTCAAATTAGTTAATTATATCTTACATTAAGGAATGGAGGAGTAACAAGAAAGATTGGAAAAGGTCCTAAGTCACTTCTTTATGGTATCCTTGATTTATAAAATGGTATCAATGGATATGTATAATGAAATGATGATGTGAACAAAGAGATAACAATGGAAAGAAAATCATGAATCAAGCTATCATCACTTCAACTAATTTGGGACTTAGCTAGTTTCAAGAGATTATAAGAGCCACCCCTTGGACTTGGTTCAATTAGAGTAAGTAGCACCAAACCCTCTTACATATTAATTACTTACAATTAAATTGTTTTAGTACAAGTAGCAAAAATAGAAACAAAGATATGCATTCAAACTCATGATCCAGTAAACAAGTCACCTTGAATTATCACTAAATATTCACAAAAATCTCAATATATCATTGACCCAATAAAACATAAAAGAAGCTAATTACAGGCCAATGTCAAAATGCAATCCAAAGGTTTAAAAGTTACAACCAATCTTCAACATATAAATACATAGAATCAAAACAGTAAATCCCACCATTACAAACCTTAACCAAAGACCCAGGAATCACTAAATAATGAATGGAAACAAAATTGGAAGAACTGAAAGTCCCTTATGAAGCTCCAAGCTCCAGCTATCATCACTACACAAAGGGATTGAAAGTTTAGCCACACCTCTGCATCAATGAAGCTCCATCGTATGCTTCAACAATCAAAGACATAGCAATAAACGCAAGGGAAGTTGAAGGAACAAAGAAGGTGATGGTTCAGTGATGCGAGGATGGAAGAACGATGGATGCCACCAAAAAAAAAAATATTTAAGATCATGACTTGAGAAGTGGGTGAGGCAGAGTGAAGGTCGCCGACAATGATGGTGGAGGTAGGTGAGATGGATCAGGGCAACTGCAAAGTGAGATGATGAAGATGATGGTGGAGGTAGGAGAGATGGATCAGGGAACAGCAAAGTGAGATGATGAAGATGCTCCAATGGGGACGAGAGGACGCGATTGGTGGAGGAGGAGGAAGATGAAGCTAATAACTATCGAGATGGAAGAATTCATATCTTTGCAAGTTAGTCTGTCGTCATTCATTTATTCACATGGGGAGAAGTACCATGAGGTCCCGGAAAAAAAAATTTAATTATCAAGAAGTCTCAATGAACACTAGATAGTATAAACCAGTTGTTATTTTCTATCTTGGAACTTTTTATTACATACTCCTCAGTTGCCAACGGACTTTAGAGTGATTAAATCCCTTTTTCGGGACTAGATTGAAATTCCACCTTTATTATATTCCACGCTTACCGCACAACACTCAATAGTAAATTAAACTTTGATTCAGTACATATAATGTTCTTATAGATCAATTAGATTTCTTTAACTTGGGAGATAATTTAATTATGAACTTGATGAGGCCAGGAATGTGAACATTCATCATATAGTCTGCCCAGTCAATGCTCTTGGGGTCGAATTCAACATTCTCTGTCTTCGTTGTCATATACAAGTTTTCGGGGTTTGTGACATCAAACCTGTTATGTGCACAATTTAATTCATGGTTAATCAGGTGTTTAAATTAAAACATGGGTTATGTATACAAAGTTTCCATTCTTTAAGCGAATGAAGAATAGTTAAGGAACATACACGGCTTTGAAGAACACATAGGGGTTTGTAAAGTTCAGCCATTCTTATCGCCAATTGGACTTTTTTTTTTTTTTAAACTGACACTGTACCAGTCATCGAAGATATGGAAAACAACTTGTTCACTATATTTAACACCTTGAAGAATACCCCAAGTGCAAAAGGAAAAAAAATAGTAAATAATTGATATAAGTATTAGGGTACATTTTTATCCTGAAAACATTCTCAAAGGAACTTCAAGCACCCTAAAAAAATTATGGAGCAACGTAACATAAGTTTCCAAAATTAGTCACATTGGATCATCGTGTGGGCATATATATATATATATATAGCATACCTTTAGGGGTAACACGTATTGGATCATCACGCGGATCCAAAAATTCCACATATGTTATAAATATTCTAAATTTGGAGGTCACGATTGGCTCTCCATTTTTGTTGGTCAGTGGGTGTTTTGAGGGGAAAAAATTCGAGAATTCACAAATATTTGAGATTCTGAGAGGATTTCTGGATGAAGAACAAACATGGTAGATGAAATTCTCTGAATAATCTTTATTAAAGGAATGGGTCACCATTGCTGCCACCATAACATTTGTCACCATGCCCACCGGTATCTACAAACAGTATATAATCCCCATTAAAGTTATAAATCTATTTTACTAGTTTAGATTTTTTTTTTATGAACTTTAGAATAGTATTTAAATTTAAAATAAGAAAAATAACATCTGATAACGGCAATGTTAGCCTAACTTACCACACCCAATATTGTCTTAGGATCGCTTGGAAAGTTTGATATTGTTCCTTTACCATAGCCACCAATCAGAGTGTCAACTGCCCTGCAACCCAGAGAGGGGGGGGGGAGAAGAAGCCATTGATAAGAATACAAGAGACTTGGAAGAAGACGATCGACATTATATATCCCAATTCAACCACTGCTATAATAGCAAAACCATAATAATAATAATAATAATAGTAATAGTAATAGTAATAGTAATAGTAATAGTATACCTGAAACCTTCAATCCATCCGGGAAAGGGTTCTTTGATGGTAGTTGTTATTATGGAAGGACGGATGATGATTAAGGGCACACTGTCTTTATAAGTTGATAGAATCATCTCTCCCGTTGCCTTTGTGAATACGTAAGTGTTTGGCCATCCATACAAGTTTGCTCTGTTACGTATTTATCAAATATGAATGATTATCATCATCATGAATATTTATTTTTATTAGACATAATTAATAACACATCATAATCAATTAGGAGCAGAATGAAACCTCTCAATTCCATAATCTCTCATTGCAGAAGTCAAGGCCTTTCCACCACCATTATCTACTTCAAGCTCATTCATTCTTTTCTCCATCATTTATTTTCTGATTCAATATCTAATTTTGAGTTCCCTTTTATTGTCTGACCCATCTTTAATGGTTCTTCTTTAATCACTTTCTCATTATAAGCTTCGCCGCACACATGCTGAAAGATTTATATTACATAAGTTGGTTATATATATATATATATATATGAAAAGATTAAAGATAACAAAAAATAGGCAAAATTATATATTTAGTTCTCTAACTTGATGCAAAGTTTCAGTTTTGTCACTTAATTTTATAAGGGGTAAAATAGCTCTAAGTATCCCGAACTTATTATTTCTCGTGTGGACCCAGCTCCTTAATCTTTTGGGTTAAGGTCTAAATTTGCTCTGAAAGTTTTTATTTAGAGTGCTGGGCACTATAATATTTTTTAGTTCAATGTTTTTCTGAAAGTTTAAAATCATAACAATTTTGCCCCCTACGGTTAAAAATGGTTAATGACCAATGTTACTTTTTTAATTTTAGGGGCTCAAACTATTATAATTTTGAATTTCTAGGGTAATATTGAACCCAAATAAATTTTTTGGTGCCTAGAATTTCTAAGTGAAAACTTTTAAGATAAATTTGCACCTTAATCCCAATCTTTTTAGTGAAGCAATTTCACCATCATCATCTAGATTTGGTGCAATCTCACCCTTTCTTTCTTTATTTAAAATTATCAATTTTCTTTTATTCATCTTAACAGTTGAAATTAACAATTTTAGTCCCTTTCATCAAATTATTAACAACTTTTATACAAAGTAACCAAATTATATCACATCTAAAAACTATGAAAATAGGTGAAATTGCACCATTAAAAGGATTAAAGTGTTAGGTGCATTTGAATGCATTTTTACCCTTTTATTTATTTCTTTTTTCAATCTTTGAATCTTAACGGTGTTAGTCTCAAATTATTATATATTATGTCAATCATTAATACTTTTGAAAATTAAGCTTAATATATAAGCATTTAAGAATGTTTTGTTAACATTTAAAATTTGAAATATTTCCTTCCAATTGGATCAGAGGGAGAGGAGGCTAAGAGAGTCTACATACCTGTGGACACATGGAGAAGAGCTTGTAAATTAGGACAGCCCTGTGCAAAGTTTAAAACATGTAAAGCACCCATTGTGTTGATTTTCATTGCAACATGAAATCTGTATTATATTAATTAGACATTTTAAATATTTGGCAAATCATTCTAAGCAAACTGATAAAGTCCATATCTTATAGTTATATAGGTAGAGATTTTAGATTATATTTGATTGCATTAATTAATATTTTAGATCTATTTAATTAATTGTTATTATATAATTTCCCTCTACACACAATTATACGGTAAAGGGAATTTTTCTAAAAAAGTTATGTGTGTGCTTTTTATTTTGTAGAAAAATAATAGAAGAAAGGAAAGGAAAAAATATTTCGGAAAAATAATTAATTAAAAAAGCAATAGAAGAACGCGCGACCTTGTGAAAGATAAAGAATATTAATTATAAATGGTCCAATTAAACGAGGCGTCGAATCACTATTAAGTACTCATATTCTTCCGGTCCTAAATATAAAACCCATTTCGTAATACAAAATTATAGTACAATTTGCACTACAAAATGGGTCTTTTATTTAGGATCGGAGAATATATTATCCAAGATAGTTGAAACCTGTAAAAGCTTGTATCATTATTTAATTAGTTATTTGGGTAGACAAGTAATTAAAAAAACGAAATTATTAGAATACCCACTAGAAAGAGTTGTTACTGTACCACTCTGATCCTTATTATGAGTTACTTAACTCATTTTCACATACTAATAATTGTATTAAATTAATGCAATTTTTCAAATTTGAGCCTATTAGATTTTCTCTTTCTGCACTTACAAATCATCATTCTCACCTGTCTCGCCTCTTTTTCATTTTCCAGTGAAAATTGAATCGGGATAAAATTAAAAAAAAATATCATTAATAACCTTACAAATAATTTATATTTGGAATTAAACTTTTTTGCTATAAGTGACTTATAATAGGGATGGGAATGGTGATTGCTTAATGATAACTTAGAAGATACAAATTAGAAATCATACCTATAAATCCTGCATTGCTTCAAGTGATTGTGTTCTCACCAAACCCACAAACCTAAATTCAAACTAACTTTATATTAAGGACTGGAGGAAGTGTCAATTTGGTGATCTTTCACAATTATTATCTTTCGTTGCTTACCTTTCATCAAACCTAGTAGTCGCAGCTGAACTCACTATGAAATCTATTTCTTCCTTAATTTTCCTTCCAATATTTCCATCATTAAGTCCCAAGTTCACAAGTGAGACATCACCAACAATGGCTTCCACCTTCTCTGACATGAAAGAATCAAAATCTGCACCCATCCTATCTCGAAGAACCGTGAACAAGTCCTTTCCCGTAATCTAGCCATATATATACAAAGACGGAAAAAAGCAAAGCATGTAATTAATTAGATATGTGTGTAATTTATAAAATGTTAAGAGTTAAGGAATTTATTTATGTACGTCATGGTGCAAACGCTGGGTAGCTGCATCAGAGTCAGAAGCTCTTAGAAGAAGATACAATTTCTTCAAACCAGGCTGAGTCCTTAATAACTTTTCCATAAAAACTGCAAAAGGAAATTAGGCGTTTTAATCAACAAAAGAAAGATATTGTTAGTGAATAATTCATTTTGCTGTTCAATTCTGACATTGTTACAAACGCCTCACAAAGTTTGCTAATTCATTTCGGAATTCCTGCGTGTACACATAGTAAGTGCTTGATGACAAGGTACAACTGGATAATATTAGTTTTATTTTTTCAAAACCATTTGGTATGTGTGTAATTTCCATTAATATACAACATAATTGAGTAGAGTAGAAATTAAGCCGCACTTTTTACAACCACTAATATTGCAATTTATTTCGGCCTTCCTGCGTACCCATAACCCACTTTAGTTTTATTCGAAAACAAAGAAAAACCTTTTGAAATATTAGTGAATAAAAAATTGTAGGAATTTTTTAACATTATTTTCTGTTTTCATGTTCTTAAAACAATTCTGTGGAGTAAACTTTTAAGATCAAATTTTGAAAATAAAATAACAACAAATATGTTTGAATCATTTTTTTTTTTTGGACAAATGAATCATTAGTTTGGAAACCATACACAAACCAGTGAAATGAAGAAGGATGAAAGAATTATTTTCTATATTTAATTAATTTCCCTTGATAAAAGCATAATGTTTCTCTGCGTATTCTCTAATTTTGTAGAAGAAAATGTTACAAAATATGAAAAAGATGCTCTGTTTTTTTTAATAATAACTTTAATTTTTTTTTTTCAAAATGAAAAACCGTTCTCAAGAAATCACACAAGTCCTTATTTTATTCTTGGTCTATTATTGTTATACATTGCATGAAGGGCTAGAAAGATCTGAACAAAGAGTTGGTCTAACTGTATAAGACCCCACTATATCCCTTTGGATCTTAAGTTTGAGTCCCAAAAGAGACAACTTTGTAGAGAGAAGAAGCCACAATCCCCAAACTGAATTAATCTGTTGCTCAAATTAAAAGAACGTGTCCACCTCCAATTACAAAAACAACAAGCTGCCTTATCCCACAACGTGGGAGTGGTTATATGGATCCATGACACTATCGTACTGTGTCAACAGCAAAATTTCTGAATAGATTGATATGAATTTATCAGGGAGAATGACAGAAAAATACTTAGGGTGTGTTTGAATTGACAGTATCAAAACTGACTTTTACTCTAATTGACTTTTGTAAACTAAAGTTAAAATAAAAATCAGTTAGTATAATGTGATTTATGTTTGGATTGGTGCTTATAAAAAGTCAGTTAAAAAAGATAAATCTTGTTTGGATGATAAATAGAAAAGTGAGTTTAGTTGCAAAATAACTGAAACGGATATGAACTTTATTAAATAATAGTATTTGATATTATATGTTTTTAATATGATAATAGTTAAAAAAAATATCTAAAGTTATTATAATAAAATAACATAGTTTTTTTGTGAAATTATAAAATAAAAATATTTGTTACTGAGAAAATTTGAAAACACATTGTAGATAAGTAAATATATATAATGGACAAACATGAATAGAGATCAAAATTTATTTGGTCTCTAATTAAAGTAAATGAAATCACATAATTAATTGTAATAGGTGAAGGGAGAAGAGTGAGGGAAAAAGTGAAGGGCAGATCTGGGTAGGTATGCTTTGAACGAGCATTAATGCAAGCCTAATGGTAAATTGCCTTACTAAACGCCCTAGAAGCAACTCTCCTCAGTGTTGAAATGCATCATCATTTTAGTTAAAAGTTCGTTGGGCTTTTAGCCCCACCCAAACACAGAAAAAAACCACACAAACCCCAAATTGACATTTCACAGATTCCTATGCACTTTTTGAGATCCAAACAAAGATCTAAACGAGTCCTTATTAAATTCTAAAATAATAAATAGGTGATTTTGACAGATTTTGACTTGTCAAAATCATTATAAGAGCAGTTAAAACTATCACAAGAGTAGTCAATATTATCTATTTGTCTTTTTTAAATTCAACCAGAATTTTTTAGTCATTCTCCCAATTTATTATTATGCCACGCAGGTTGGAAAAGAAGAGGTGGGTCATTGATATATTATAGACGAGAAAAAAACAGTAGGTAGCAAAAACATCATGGGTAATGAATATACATACGTACGTACGTACATATCTGAGTGTGTGTGTATATGTATATGCATATAACAAACAACTCTATTGAAGAGATTGATTAATTTGTGAAAAATTTCCTTAACAACATTCTTGTTCTTTTGTTAGGGATGGAATAAAGATGATGTAACTTTTGCTAAGAAGCCCGTAGCACCCGTCACTGAAGTTGTCTTTCCCTTGAGGAACTGTTGTGCACTTTCCAGCTCCATTTTAAAGCTAGAAAGTTCTATTTCTTACTATATTGGGAGAAGCTAAGAAATTAAGTATGATACCTAATTCTAGAGATGGAAGAAGCTGCGGACTATTTATAGCTGGTGTATCTACCCTCACCACTGGACTCGCTGGCGTGACAGGTGGTTCGATTGTATTTAATATGATGATGTTTCCATTGAATGAATCATATAATCATTTTGAAAAAAATCGGTTAAAATTAGCCAATGGATATAATTTTTTCTTAAAAGTTATTATCAACACATTCCAAAACTATCTTAATTAAATGACTACCTTGTATGTCTTAAATGTCAATTTTCCCCCAAAATTACCAATATTCAATGAAAGGCATTACATTGGTATACTTCCTCTATTTGCAAGACATCAGTTTCTTTTGTTTGCCTCATTAATTTATTTTTCCCAAACTACTCTTATTTATTACACAAAATTTTTTTGAAATAAAATACTAAATAGAATTAATGGGAGGGTAAGTTTTTAGCATATTGATTGCAAATAACTAAAAGGGTTATTATTGTATCAACTAGGAATAGTACTGCTTTATATTAAAGGAATCTTATCTATTCCCTCCATCCTAAATATAAAGTATATTTATTTGAAATTTTTGGTTTATATTAAATAAATACTAGAAGCTTTTTAATTTGGGAGTTATGGGGCACAATGTCATTCAATATGAAATAAAATGTGAAAAATTTCTTTTCTTAGATGTCATACACATCCATGCAAAATTATAATATTCATAACAATTTTTAGTTAATGTCTATAGATAAATATTGTGCCTTATTAAAATCACATTAGGAAAATTTTAATGAGACAAAAATCTAATAAAAAAAATATGCAAGACACATTAACGTTGCCTTTCCTTAAAAAGCTTACCAAGAAATTAAACCTAGTGGAACAAAACCTTCCTTGAGAAAATTAGAGAAGAGTCCAAAATATTGCCTTTAATTCTATTTATAAGTTTCAAATTTAGAAAGCAGAGTTATCTATTTTATAAGTTTCAACTTGACTTTGTCTTAGCATTTAATACATTTTTTCCATTTTCCCTTAATTATTTATTTTCTTTTTTCCAACACATTCTTTTTTTTAATCTTTTTTCTCATTTATTACAAGGGCATATTTGAAAATAAAAATACTCCTCCATCCCTTATTATAAGATCTACTTTTTTAAATTGGTTTGTCCCTATTTATAAAATCTTTTTTGAGTTTATCTAAACAATAAATATATTTTTACTTACTTTATCCTTAATTAACATACTCTCTCTCATTATTTTTTTTCATACATTCTCTCCAATTTTTTTCTTACTTAGACCTACCCACTTATAAATAAGGGTTTTTTTTTTTAAAAAAAGTACATTTTCAACATACTTATTATTTTTAACTAATTTTAACAATTTTTTTAAATAACATAACATA
Source organism: Neltuma alba (assembly GCF_004799145.2). NCBI lineage: Eukaryota > Viridiplantae > Streptophyta > Magnoliopsida > Fabales > Fabaceae > Neltuma > Neltuma alba. The sequence continues at coordinate 6,270 of NW_021636962.1, read as the reverse complement.
GTTAAGTGAATTTTATAATAAGGGACAAAGGGAGTATATTTCTAACCTACTTATTACTTTTAACTAATTTTAATTAATAATTTGTTATCTATAAATTAGTTATTTGAAACTTATAATAAGAATTGGAGGGAGTATTTTTTAGGGAAAATCACTAACAGGTCCCACAGAAGGCAATTTATTACTCTGAGGTCCCACGAAATGTCAAAATCACTGACAGGTCCCAAGGGACCTCAGAGTAATATTTTCGTTTTGTAAAATGACATTACTGCCCCTCATATTTCAGATTCACATTTGCTCTGTCATTACGATTTACAACCTCAGCAGCGACTATTAACAACCTAATGAGAGGGCGTTAACAACCCTAGCAGTATCCGTTAACAACTTACTTTATAGAATTATATAACCTCTACATAAAGTAAATTATAACCAAATAATATAATACAACAACTTCAACACTAAAATGGGAAGCTTTTTGATATCATTAAGAATTTTAACTAGATCCAATAGGATTATAGTAATATTTTAATGTGAATATCCATTTACAATCTCAACAGCGATTATTAACAACCGAATGAGAGGGCATTAACAACCTAAGCAGTAGCCGTTAACAACTTACTTTATAGAATTATATAACCTCTGCATAAGAGTAAATTATAACCAAATAGTATAATACAACAACTTTAACACTAAAATGGGAAGCTTTTTGATATCATTAAGAATTTTAACTAAATCCAATAGGATTATAGTAATATTTTAATACGAATATCCATTTACAACCTCAATAGCGACTATTAACAACCGAATGAGAAGGCATTAACAACCTAAGCAGTATCCGTTAACAACTTACTTTATAGAATTATATAACCTCCGCGTAAGAGTAAATTATAACCAAATAGTATAATACAACAACTTTAACGTTAAAATGGGAAGCTTTTTGATATCATTAAGAATTTTAACCAAACCCAATAGGATTATAGCAACATTTTAATGCGAACATCCATTTACAACCTCAACAGTAAGTATTAATAACCTAAGGAGAATTGTTAACAACCTTAGCAGTGTGTGTTAACAACTAACTTTATCGGATAATATAACTTCTAACTATAACTAACTAAACTATAACTAAATAGTCTTAAAGTTAATCTTATATAGTTGTTAGAGGTTATATTATCCTATAAAGTTAATTATTAATAGATACTGCCTAGATTGTCAACAGCTCTCTTTGGGTTATTAATACCCACCATTGAGGTTGTAAATGGATCTTCGCATTAAAATGTTGCTATAATCCTATTGGGTTTAGTTAAAATTCTTAATGATATCAAAAAACTTCCCATTTTAGTATTAAAGTTGTTGTATTATACTATTTGGTTATAATTTACTCTTATGCGAGGTTATATAATTCTATAAAGTAAGTTATTAACGGCTACTGCTTAGGTTGTTAATGCCCTCTCATTCGGTTGTTAATAATCGCTGTTGAGATTGTAAATGGATATTCGCATTAAAATATTACTATAATCCTATTGGATCTAGTTAAAATTCTTAATGATATCAAAAAGCTTCCCATTTTAGTGTTAAAGTTGTTGTATTATATTATTTGGTTATAATTTACTCTTATGTAGAGGTTATATAATTCTATAAAGTAAGTTGTTAACGGATACTGCTAGGGTTGTTAACGCCCTCTCATTAGGTTGTTAATAGTCGCTGCTGAGGTTGTAAATCGTAATGACAGAGCAAATGTGAATCTGGAATATGATGGGCAGTAATGTCATTTTACAAAACGAAAATATTACTCTGAGGTCCCTTGGGACCTGTCAGTGATTTTGACATTTCGTGGGACTTCAGAGTAATAAATTGCCTTCTGTGGGACCTGTTAGTGATTTTCCCTATTTTTTACTCTCCCTTGCCATGTGTTTAGACGGGATAGTTTAATCTACACCTGAGCAGTTGTAGATTAAATGACTGTACGACTTTCTGGCTTAGCCAGAGAAAAGTTGGACAGCGACCTATTTTAAATTGAACTAATTAATTTGTTAATGAGAAATTAATTGGTTGAACTATAGGACTCGTTATTTTTATATGTCCCATGCCTCCTTAATTCATTATCAGTCGGTTCAAATTATATATACTCTCCCCTTACTTTCTTATATGGGACAAATATAATTATTTCTGTTAATATCAAAGAAAATGTGTTAATTTAGTTCTAAGTACCATACTATAGAAAAAGGGCATACTTGATAATCATTTTGTCCTTAACTATTATACAGTTAACGATCCTTGAATGTTCTCAAGCATCATTTGAACTTCTAACCTATGCTTAAACGATTTTTAACTGTAACCTAGTGTTTAGATGTCCACTTCACATGTATGGTTGAATTTTGGATTATGTAAGTGTGATTATATTATTGTATAGTTGGATCGGTTGATGTATTGAGTATTTTGATTTGATTAATATTAATTTTAGTTTAAGTCTTTGACTGTTGAGTTATCTTACTGTTGTGTGATGATTCTATTTTCAGACTTGCTTTGAAATTAATGTTGATGTGATCTTTCATGGTTGAGCTTGTTGGTATTGAGTTGTTGAGTTTGTCTTCACTTAATCAATTCTATTAATTGGACTCACCAACAACTCATTTAATTGAATCTAATCACACAATTTGTATTAATGCCTAAGTTCTGTAATTAGATTATATACCAGAATATATGTTAATGTATATATGAGATTAAATCTTCCAATATTGAGTGTCCTTGCAAAATGAACTAACTGACTCTATTGGTGAATTTGGTTTCATATGTACACTTATTTAATTTGCAACTTTACACCATATTCATATTCTAAAGTACTGATACTTCAAAAAAGTAAACGTACCTGTATATGTATAAGAACTCAATCCACTTTGTCTCCATTAATATTTTTTTTGGGCCTCAAGTAATCCTATGGTGATTGCACATGTTAAGGAGTCCCCATCAATGAGTAGTTCCAATGCATATTATTAATAATGGTATTTTAGAAAACACAACATTCGTTTATTACAAATAATTAATTTAATCAATTTTTTTAATATCTATAAATTAATTATCTAACTCTTATATTAAAGACCAGAAATTGTGTGCATTTGTATGTATTTTTGTACTAGTTTTCTAAAATTTTAAAAATTGTTGTATTCATTGTATCATGCTGTATCATATACTCTCTCCGATCATTATTATAAGTTTAAAATTAGTTAAAAGCAATAAATATACTTGAAATATAATTTTGTTTCCAAATATACCCTTATAATAAATGAAAAAGTGAAGATAAAAGAATGTATGAAAAAATGTTATAAGAGAGTATGACAAAAGGAAGAGAATAAATAGTTAAGAGCAAAATTAGAATTATATATTAAATGTTTGGACAAACTCTAAATTAAAGCTTATAAAATGGACCACACCCCTCTTCAAATTGAAGCTTATAAATAAGACAAGAAAGAGTATGGTATAATGCACATTGTCACGAACTTGGTCGTAATTCCAACGAACTGTGCGGCCTAGCAAACCTCTTGCTCTAAGTTGCTAGTCAGCCTACTCATGAAGGAACAAGAGACTCAAAGAAAGAACTTTGTATTGATCTCTTGAAGTACTTACAACACTCTCACTTTCTTGAGTGTGAGAAATGAATGAGGCGGAGGGGTATTTATAGTTCTCCACCTCCTCAATGGACGGCTAAAATCTACTTGATCCAACGGTTACAATGTTGTATCTAGAATACTCTACAAAAATATCTAGATATTTACAAAGGGGTTAGGTGTCTCTACAATTATCTATAGTATTCTAGAACCCTCCAAGCTTCCCCAACAAGTTCCACACATTTCTAGAGAGTTCCGGACTTACCCAAGACTTTTGTGGACACCTTTGGACAGTTCTAGGCAGCGAGCCTTTGTGTATTTTGGGCAAAACATGAGCGGTGCGTTACAACATGCATCGGTGCTTCTAAGATTCATGCCTCTATATCATCAAGTTGTATTTTTCACTGTGTTTAGTTCTAGCTATCATTATATTAGTTCATATTATTATCAGCAGTATTCTTAACATGTCAAGCAAAATTCATTTCGGTATTTTCCTTAAAATTTCGTTTCTTTTGAACTCTGGATTTCTACAGTCATTCTAAATTACATTTAAATGCCAGCATTTAGGAAAATTATGTGGTAAGTAATCCCAAACGCTCATACTTAAAATTATTTTATTAAAAGTTATGATCTTCATAGAAACTGAGATTTAGATCTTTAATTTTTCATTCCGTGACTAATTCACAGAAAATAGCCAACAAAAATTATATCTTCTTTTGGTTTTCATCAACACTCCTTCGCGCAATATCAGTTCTGTGGTCTTCTCGGTGTTGAAATTAAATCTGATATAATTATGTATTCTGGTAACTTGAAGCTATTAGAGTATGAGTAAAATTAAGTTTTTTAATTAGTTTAAGACAAAACAACTTGAATTGTTAAATTTTAGTTTAATAAATTTGATTATTAATTTATTATGAAAATCATTGATGTTGTCTCTGTTTTTTTTAATTACACAAACGTCTCTTCTATTTTTAAAACAAAAATAAACCTCTCTTAGTATGAAAAGTTATCTAACATATATCTTCATTTTTTTAACAGGTTCCATTTGCATCCATCTAACTTTTAATTGACTGCTATATAACATATTTTTGAATTAAGATACCCTTCTTTAGAATAATTATGATTTCAAAATCAGTCAATTTATTATCAAAATAGTTTTAATGAATTTCTTTTAAACATTGTCATAATTTAATTTTTTAAACATATTTCTGTAAACTTATTTAGTATTTTCTTAAATTTTCAAGTAGATACATCGTCAAAAAAATTTTCAAACACATATATTAAAAGGAACTTAGTAAATTACGAAAATAATAAGATGAGGGATAAATTGGATAATATAAGTTATATTAATTTTTACTTTATATTATTTTATTAATTTTTCATATAAAATAATTTTCAAAATATTTATTAAAATATTACTAGCTGTACTTGATTATTTAATGTTATTTAAATTAGAAAAAGGGCATAGACAATCAGATGTTACATTTTCAATACAAATTGTACTAAGAAAAATACTGTTGATTTTTCAAAGAAATAATCTTAATTAAACTAAAATGGTAAGGTCTTTCAAATATGGGATATGTATCTCTAATTTCAGCAATACTAAGAGAAAGTAATTATGTTTTCCTCTTAATTTATGATTTTTTACTCATTTAGTTTCCTAACAATAACGTCTGACCAGCTGAGTTATGCATCAAAGGAAGAAAAAGATAGCGACAATAATTGAATTGACTATCAAAATGTTATCAAATTTTCTAATTTTAACATGCACCATACTAATCATTTACTACTTCCAATTCTTAATATAAGAGTTAGTTTGGTTTTCAACTTAATCTTAAATATAAGATCCGAATTCATTTTATCTTTTATATTTATTTATATTTATTAAGGTAGTTCTTGTAGTAGTTGTACATGTTAAATGTTTCATCAAATGGTAATTCTAACTAATATACATGATTAACAAGGATATTTTAAGAAAGATAACACCTATTTATTGGAAATTACTAATTTAACTGATTTTCTTAATATACTCTCTATATTAGGGACCGATATATGCATGGAACATCGAGAGATATTTTGATTATCAAAAGGAAAAAATTGTAAACATCTTATATTAAAGAATGGCTGAAAATTTTGGATGATGTGGTCTTACTCTAAACCGTGTTTTCATGTCTCATTGATTACGCAACCCTAGATTGACGTATCACGCGAGCACAAAACTATGTTTTTATTTTATTATTATTTTTCTTGCCCCACAAGATCGCTTGGGAGATCATATACAGCAACAATAAATCTTATCTCATTAGATGGGCCTACTACATAGATTTAAGGCACCTGTGTTTTATCGACAATCAAATTCTTGGATAAGCTGTTATTACAAAGTTTCTTCAATAACTTTATTAATTCTTTTTTGGTATTTCTTAATCTTTTTTTCGAATGACTCTATGTTGCTTGAGAACTAAGGGATGCCAATTTCTTCCGAATGATAGTATGTCCATCATCAGGAACTGGTAAGAGTGGTTTAGCCACTAGAGGAAGCCATTTTCAAGAGCAAATAAATTAAAACGTGCTAAATATGTAATATAATACTCCTCTGGTCCTTAATGTATTATTTAATTTGAGAGTTGATGTTGGTTCTATATAAAAGATCCATTTCACATGTTTATCA